>NW_026775135.1:15000-25000 GCF_963082965.1 Carassius carassius | reverse complement strand
CATCAAGATTAAACAGCTGAAGTGTGGTTTCTTTCAGGCAAACAGATCTGGGTATCATCTGCATAAAAGTGGAAAGATACACCATAGAGTTAGTATCACTAGAAATCAGTGTCCATCATATACTACGTGCTTTTGTGTCAGATCTGACCGACATCTGCAAACTGACTCTGACTTTCAGCAGCTAGTGTCAACTGCAGATCAGGACAAAAGTCTGTAGGAAAGTCCTGTAGGGTCGTCCAGGTTTGAGTCCTGAAGAAGAAGAGCGTCGGCCGTGTGTCATCTGTGGGTCTGGGTTCAGAGCTGGATCAAGGAAATGTTTTATATGAAGGTCTTCAGAATAAAGTGTGTCTGTGGAGTTTCCCGTCTGCAGCGCCGCCACACTTAACACTGTAGATAACACAGAGCTGTATAGCAGCTCTACTGACAGACATGAACACACTGCCACTGCGACAGACAGACGTCTGCGCAGGAACTACAAGATCTTCATTCGCCTTCACAGACGCCGCTGAACCTCGTCTGGAGCAGAACACATTCCTGTACTGATCTTCACCTGCGGTTTACTGTTAGTTTCATGCACCGCAGCGGATCAGAAACAAACACCTCTGTTCTTTGATTGAATGCTCAGCATCTAACGAGCTGTCAGAGGTCAGCAGAAATCATCTTCAGGTGATTCATCACAGTTTGTTCATGTGATGTCGGGGCTGAAGAGCGTTGGACTCCAGGGATTGGCGCCGAGGTCAAAACATGCACGGGCTCCTGACACGACAGGAGCTGAACGCTGTATCTGGCCCCGGAGAGAGCGACGACGACCAGCACACCAGCTTCAGTCATTAGCGTTGAGCTGAAGGCACAAGTTTAAGGTTCCTGTGAACACGAGCCGGCCGACAGGTGGGTCTCGTCCCATCGCAGCTCCTTCAGCAGTTAACCTTTAGCTCTCACAACCTTTGCTCAATAGAAGCCCATTAAGGTCACGTCCACTGAGAGATCAGCCGAATCCATCACGCTTCATTGGTGAAGATGGCGCTGGAGCACATTAAGAATATCAAACTGTTTGTGTGTAAATATGCCACACACAGACACTCAAGGTCCTTTAAGATGAAGTGCTTTGATTGGACATCAGATGCAGGGATGGATCTTCAGTTTCAGTCTGGGGAGAAACTTTAAGCCTTTATATCTAATGCAGTACAAAATAATTTCATTGCATTAATTATGCTTTGTAATGCAACTTTTTATGCATTATATGACTTCATGAATAATTGCAACCACAGTTCAAATACATTACTTATATCGTCTCATCTTTAGAAAGTATAATGCATTAAAGCACATCCAATTTCAACAAAAAATGTGCAAATATTATAATGCATTTTAGCTTTACTTACAATTATGAAATGATGCATTACTACGTACATTATCTATATAATGCATTATTCAGTTCATAAAGGCTTCAAAGAAACTCAGATCTTTAATCAGAATACTGCAAAAATATAGAATGTCTAAAACAGTGGATTAATAAAGAAATATTTTCATTTTGGAGAAATAAAAGTTCATTTAAATTTATTTATTTTTTAAATTTTATTATGTTTTCTCAAAATTGTGTTCAGGCAAACAGTTCTAATGTGCTTTTATATCACACACACATTCCAACACTTCACACTGTACATTTAAGCAGACAACAAGCAAAATTATCGTCAGTTTTATTGTTCAGGATCCCACTAAAAACCTCTAAATGTCGAGTAACCCGTGGAAAAGATTCATCCAGCTTGCAGGAATCAGGTCTGAAGCTCAGAGTCGTTTCCTTCACACACCAGCAGCTGAACACAACTCAAAAACACAGCATTTACACTCTTTTAGAGAAGAACTTGGCCAATCAGAACATAACAATACTCTGTTTCATCATCTCTGTATGAAAACACACCTGATCCAGACAGACTTCGGCTTCTGCTTTCATTCTGAGACTGTTTCCAGATTTAGATCAGGGTTTATAATGAGAACGGTTGAATTTTCTGATGCGGTCCGTTAGCACAATATTCATTGTGACAGTTCAATGTCAGATTTTCACACAACCAATAAAATCCTGAATGAAACACTTCAAATCCATCTGAACTAGAAGCCTTTAAAACCCAAAAGACTTCGATTCCAGACCTTCTGACGCTCTGAACAATAAACCAGGCTCTGGACGAGACGCAGGACTCAAATAAAGGCCCTGATCACCCGCACACACACACGTGCTTCACCGCAGTGGCTATCAATATTCTGCAGATCTGTAAAGATTCAGATGAAATTTAAAGCGATGCTAAAAAAACTGCAGTAACGGATCAGATTTTTAATAGATGTCTGGAAATCAAGACCGTGTGTGAAAGATGTGAACCTGGAGAAATTGAGCAAGAGATTCAGCGCTGTCTGCTGGAAAACACCAGAAGCAATTTATTTGATGTCAAACATCTTTCAGTGTGACCGTATGAAACCCTTATAACATCATATCGGATCTCTTTGAGATCGAAGACCGTCTGAAGATCTGCAGAATGTAACTTAACAGAACGCACGCATGAAGAGGGAATATCTCCGATCAACTGATTGTAGAGTCAAGTTTTATTGTCTGAAGCATTGTGGGTAAAGCGTAAACCAGTCGAGTTAAAAGAAGAGGAATTACAGACACGTCTCCTCTTCTCTGAACATGAGCTCTGCCTTCGATATGTAAGAGCACCAGAGTCCTGCATATAAACCTGATCTTCGTTTCACTCCTAAACCTCATGAAAACACTAACACTGATGAATAATTGGACTGATTTAAGAGTGTGAAGGTCTGTTTCTCCTCTGCAGGAATCTAGGCACAGTCAGACAAGCAAAGCCCCGCAGAGAAAGACCTCTTCAGTCGAGAAACTTCACCCCGGATCCAAACGGGTGGAAAGCCTTCATCTGTGGAGCGGGACGTCCTGAGAGAGTCAGCCGTGGGTGGAGACTATGGGCCGGCTGATGTTACTGTTGCTGGTCATAGCTGTCAGCTCCCACCTGAAGAACAGACACAGATTCAGCAGAAGATCCAGAAGCTCTTCAGACTATCAGCCAGAGCCACAGGACGCCAGATCACTGCTGAACCGAGTCAGAGACACACACACACACACACACACACACACATACACACACACGCGCACACGCACACGCACGCACGCACACACACACTCACTCACACTCACTCACGCACGCACACACACACACACTCACTCACTCTCTCACACACACGCACACGCACGCACGCACGCACACACACACACACACACGAACACTCACTCACACACACACACACACACACACTCACTCACACACTCACACACACACAGTCACATGTTCTTGATTCTGACCTGCAGAGCATGTGTGTGATTATCAAACTCTTGCATGATGTTGGATTGATTGATCATGAAGGTCCAGTGTGTGTGTGTGTGTGTGTGTGTGTGTGTGTGTGTGTGTGTATGTGCAGGAGACGCGTGGTCTGATGCTGATGGAGAATACAAATGGTGAAGTGGCGTCTTATCTTAATGAGTCTAATGAAGGGCCGGCGCACATCCGGCCTCCTGCAGGGCAGCAGCATCATGTGTGTGTGTGTGTGTGTGTGTGTGTGTGTGTTCTTGTTTTTGTGTCATATCAGGACACAACTCTGTATAATGTCATGGGTATGACACAGGTATTACAAGGAGAGGGTGACTTATGAGAACATAACCCATGTCCCCATTTTTCAAAACGCTTATAAATCATACAGAATGAGTTTTTTTGAGAAAGTAAAAATGCAGAAAGTTTCCTGTGAGGGTTAGGGTTAGGTGTAGGGTTGGTGTAGGGCCATAGAATATACAGTTTGTACAGAATAAAAACCATTACACCTATGGGATGAACACACTTTACACAAAAACAAACACGTGTGTGTGTGTGTGTGCGCAAATTCGGATAAGACAGAGATATTAATTATTGGACCAAAAAACACTACACAGAATCTTGTAGATTACAATCTGCAACTAGACGGATGTACTGTTACTTCCTCTACAGTCAGAAATCTGGGTGTTATATTGGACAGCAGCTTGTCTTTTGAAAATCATATTTCCAATGTTACAAAACTGCATTCTTCCATCTTAGAAACATTGCCAAGCTACGAAACATGTTATCTGTTTCTGATGCAGAAAAGCTAGTTCATGCTTTCATGACCTCTAGACTGGACTAGTGTAATGGACTTCTAGGTGGTTGTCCTGCTTCGTCAATAAACAAGCTACAGGTCGTCCAAAATACAGCAGCTAGAGTCCTTACCAGCTCAAGAAAATATGATCATATTACCCCAATTTTACAGTCTCTGCACTGGCTACCTATTAAGTTCTGTATCAGTTACAAATTATCATTACTTACCTATAAGGCCCTAAATGGTTTAGCTCCTGCGTACCTAACTAGCCTTCTACCACGCTACAACCCATCACGCACCCTAAGGTCACAAAACGCTGGACTTTTGGTAGTTCCTAGGATAGCAAAGTCCACTAAAGGAGGTAGAGCTTTCTCACATTTGGCTCCCAAACTCTGGAATAGCCTTCCTGATAATGTTCGGGGTTCAGACACACTCTCTCTGTTTAAATCTAGATTAAAAACACATCTCTGGTTGGATCAGCAGCTATGCTAATGATGTCTCTATCTGTTTCTCTGTTTCTGCTGGATCTTCATCCCGTGGTAACTAGGATTTACACAAGCTCCAGTCTGGATCCAGAACACCTGAGAAGAGATGATGCTGACCCTCAGAGGACCCCAGATGATGCTAACCCTGAATCAACAAACAGAACTAACAAATATTGCTACATGTGTGACTGCATCATATAATAACTGCTGTTAATAATGTTCATCGTCTGGTTGACTACGTCTTGTATTAACATTTCTGAAAATTCCTGAGATTATATGCAAACAAACTGACAGTCACCACTTATAAGCTACTACTAAATATTGTAGAAACTTAACTTTCTGTAAAGTTGCTTTGGAATGATTTGTATCGTAAAAAGCATTATACAAATAAACTTGAATTGAGTGTGTGTGTGTGTGTGTGTGTGAGAGCACAGCTGGTGTTTGGACTGAATCTGTGTGATGTATTTTGTCTTTGGTGAGAGCGATAATTCGTTTCACTAATTGGTTGAATTATTGGGCTATGTTACGGCTGTGGAGTATTAACATAGCTTCACTCTCCTCCTCCAACACGAGTGTGTGTGTGTGTGTGTGTGTGTGTGTGTGTGTGTGTGTGTGTGTGTGTGTGTGTGTGAGAGTGTAACCTGATCAGTAAAGCTGTGAGCTGCTGACAAGAGCCCAGAGCTGATGAGGGTCAAGGGTTGAGGTGCAGATTGTTATCACTGTCTCTGGTTTCACACACATTCACTAGTGTGTGTGTGTGTTCTTCTGAAGCTGGTGTGACTTGCGTTCCTATATGAAGGATGAATGTATATATGTGTGGAGGCTCAGACTCTCACCTGATGTCATGAGGGAGTCCAGACTGCTCCAGACTGTACTGAATAACTGCTAGCTTACACAAAGTCTTCAGATTAGGACCTAAAACACACAGCAGCACAAACTCAGTGACACTAACAAGCATAACCACACCCATACGTCTACCTACAGATACTACACTAGAGCGGTCAGCGGTCTGCGAGCGGACAGCCTAACATGGGCTTCCTGACGCTCACGTGTGAGTCCTGACGGCGCAGGAGCAGAAGCTGAGAATGCCAGAGCCGAGCGTCTGAAACGCTTCCCTGCTCTATTTTCACCTGCTCCTGTGGAGCTGCTCTGGACACACTGCCAAAGGAAGTGCCTTTATTTGGTGCCGGATGCCCCTCGCCGAGTCCGTCTGCCTCAGAGAGAGGCAATGCAAAATATACTTTTGTCATGCCAATAAAGCTAATTGAATTGAATTGAATTGAATTGAATTGAATTGAATTGAATTGAATTGAATTGAATTGAATTGAGAGAGAGAGAGAGAGAGAGACTGACCTCACTGCTCGAGCCCTACTGAATAAATAATAAATAATAATAACAAAAAAACTTTTTGGGAAAATAAAGGCCCCCAAATTCCTTTTCATTCTAATATCACGTCATGCTGTTCTTCATTGAGCTCCTGTAACGCGAGGGTTAATCCACGGCACACACATGCAGCACCTGACAGCACGAGAACAACGCTTCAGCTAACGACTAGCATCCATTCTGATAACGAGGCACTGAGATCACACGGAGGCGCTCAGACTCGTGTACAGGTCCGAGTGGTCCATGAGGTTGAACTCGTCGCTCATCCCCTGCTCCGGATACGGACTGAAACACAAGAGCACAACAGTCCCATCAGGCTTCATCATCACAAAACACTCTGATGCATGACTTTATTTCTAGAAAACAGAATAGAAGCAGAAGACAGTAAACAAACTTCTTCCATTCGGTCCTCAGCAGAGCTGAACGTCACACGGTTATTGAACTGAACTGACTGGAGCAGAAGAATGATAATATAGTCTTGCCACAGCTGTTTACAGAACAATTTGGGATTCATTTTGCATGAATGATTTATTAATTTCCTGTTTATTACTGTAAAGATGCACTGAAACAATCTCTATTGTGGAAATCACTACAATCAAATACCATACGTTTCCATTCTGTGTCTTAATGCTGTGATGATGGTATGAATATGCAGATGTTTGGCTCAGATCTCCTGCTGGTGGTTCACCGGTCAACACTAGTTGAGTTTAAACTTACAACCTTTCAGTTTCCCGCTCAGATCTTCTCCTCGTCTCATGTTACAATATTGCTAAAGGAGGAAGCTGTAAAACACACACACCTAATCAGGCTCAAACACACAGAGGACCTGCAGGAAACACTGGAATATCTCACACTAACATCTGCTTCCTGCTGACACACCTGCACTGAACACCATCATCATCATCATCATCATCATCATCATCTGGAGGCCGTCCCGGACCACAGCTCCGTCATCCTCCGGTATCTGACGCAGGACGTCGTTGGGATTTTACGTTCCTGATCTTGCTTAAACAAACAGGGGCCGGTTTAAAGGGAATCAGAGCGGTTCGGGTCCCAGGAGGCCAGCTGTGGAACTCATTACACCCCCGACCCCCGGGGGTCAGCAGCCCGGATTACACCCAGACCTTTATCAGACCCGCGGGCCGTTACATTAACGTACGCACGCTCCTATTTATTTACCTTCATCTGCGGCGCGCTGCTCAGAGTTAATGAATCGTGCCCTATGAACCCAGAGAACAAACACCAGCCACAGACTCACAGAGACACCAGAGCTTCAGAGACGACACACATTCACACTGAACCTCACTCCAGCAGAACCAATGTGCACTTCATTCATACAACCACAAACACAACATCAATAACTAATCTGAGTCCATAATCCATAATAACACTTCCTCCAGTGAAAAAGTGCATCTCCTGTTGTCTCTCACATCAGTCACATATGTGTTTAGAGCTGTTTAAACGCTGCTTGATCTGTGCAGATTTCTCTCCTGATTCAGACCAGAACACTTTTTCACTGGAGGAAGTGTTATTATGGATTATAGACTCTATGTGTTTGAGTTAAAATCATCTTAATGCTGGATGTGTTTCATCTTTTGTCTTCTCCAGATGTTCACTGATGGACTGGAGTGCTGTGGATTATTGTGATGTTTTTATCAGACTCTCATTCTGACGGCACCCATTCACTGCAGAGCATCCATTGATGAGACACTGATGCAGTGCTGCATTATTTTCCTGTTTATTTCTGTGAAGCTGCTTTGAATCAATCTGCCCTGAATGAATTGCAATAGAAATAAACCGATTCAGTGTCAGTATGTTGAGTTCTGCTGGTTTCCAGTATGAGGAATGACTGAAGGACACAGACTGACCGCAGGCGGATGATAAAGACAGCGATCCGCTCAGAACCCTCTCAGACAGACACTGACTGACCGATAGACGGGTCAGCGGTGAGACAGCGATCTGATCAGAGCTCCTGACGGTGTGAAAGTGTTTTGTGAGTTTATAATGTTTCCTGGTGTTTGATGGCTCATTTGTGTTACATGATCAGCCGAGTATCACACACACACACACTCCCCCGCTGCCTGTGAAAACACACTCACTGTTGGACGTAACACCACTGGGAATGTCACTGGAATCCTCCAAAGCTTCTCTGGCTACAATCACCTCATTAGCCTCAGTGTCACCTTCTTAAAAGGTCACTAATGAAGAAATGAAAGCCCTCCGTTTGATTTGTTTGGCCGTCCGAACCCACTGAGAGAGAGACACTGTTTCTCAACAGAAACCTTCAAACTTCCTTCACAGCAGGACTTCACACACACACACACACACACACCACACACACCCACACACACACACTCACACTCTCACACACGCACACACACTCACACACACACACACACACACACGCTCTCTCTCACACACACACACACACACACACACACACACACACACACTCTCCTGGTGTCCTGGTTCTGACAGGGAAATAACATGTTTTGTGTTTCCTCTTCCTCGATGAGTCGGAGTGCTGAGAGCTCGGCGATGGTCAGGAACTCTTGGTGTGCTATGACTTCCTGTGTAGCATCTTATCAGCAGAGCACAGATGAATTATGACGCCTCGTTGGTAGAAAACAGCAATGCTAAACAGCCAATAGAAGCAGAGTGGACACAAACCTGAGTGAGGAGAGGAATAAGATCCTGCAGTGATCGCGTGGAAGCCAGTCCACATCTCCTGATCATGAGATTGAGTCCATCTTTAATCTGGATCTTAGTCCCAGGGAGGCTATCAGAGAACGGCTTTAAGCAGCAGTTAATTACGTCTGAGAGGCGCTTAGCAGCGGATAGTGAGTCTGGGTTTAAATATAGACACAGCAGAAACAGAGCCGAATCCAGCTGATATCGGCCGAGCACTGAGCCCGTGTGAAAACAAAAATCAGCACAAATTATCAGAGAAATGCCCTTATCTCTCGCCTGTAAACAAGGGAACTGGGAAAACAACGGATGTTTGGGGCCTCGGAGGAGACTGACTTCTGTATTCTGTATTTGGGTGGATGGACTGGGTTACACTCTTAACTAACCCGGATCTGGCAGAAAATATTCCAACATCTACATATCCAGTGAACATGAAGAACACAGAGGTTAATCTGACTGAGACGAGTAGAGAGTGGCTCTGACCTGCACTGACCAGTGTTCACTTCTGTTCGCTCACCGTCATCACACACACTTTCAGAAGCTGGCTGGTAATTGCCTGGTTTAGCCTGGTTTCTCTCAAGAAGTTCTCTCCATTTCTGTCACCTGATGGAGCTTGGGTTCCTCTCCACCGTCACCTTTGGTTTGCACTGACACCATCAGATGAGAACAAAGCTTTATAGCTGCATCACAGCTGAACTGATTTCAGATCACATTTCATGAAGTTTGCATCACTGATTGATATTGTCCTGATTAATAGTGAGCTGCTTTGAAACAATCTGTATTATACAAAGTGCTATAGAAATAAACATGACGACTTTCATTCCTGAAGCAGCATTAAACACTCAGAACAGGAGTGAGATCCAGATTTAAGGTCAGTGTGACGCGGCCGACCGCTGGACAGCTGAACATCAGTCACACAATCATCATGGAGAATCACAATACTGCCATTCTGTCAACACAACACACACTTTACATTCACAGAGACTCACAGGGGAGCGATGAAGAAGATGTGAACGTGACGGGCGGCTCAGAACCAGCGGATCTGTCACATGATGCTGAGAAGCGTGAGAGCGTCTGCTGATCATCTTAAGTGCGTTCCGTCTAGCCAGCGACGATTTAAGCTGAAACTCTGTACGACTAGACTAGAGCTGTCTACAAACACACACTGCAGGAGGCACACACACACACACACACTGGATTAGGATGGCATGTCGTTCAGAGATGCAAGAGGCTGATGGGAAACTCAATCATTATTCTGATACAAAAAATACGCCAATTCTTAATAT
>NW_026775135.1:7500-10000 GCF_963082965.1 Carassius carassius | reverse complement strand
AGTTTTAAACATCTATCTGCTCCACAAACCTTCAAACATCACGACTTTTTAAACTCCATCAAAGTTTGTTTTTCTAGTTTAAGATTTCAATTCGTTTTTATGCTGTTCTTGAATGCCGTGGTGACTGAGACTGCTGAAACTGACCGCTGTGACGTCTGGACAGAGCTCACCTGGTTCCTCCGAACAGGACGATGCGGTTTCCCAGCATGCAGCAGCACTGTCTGCGTCTGGGACACGGAGCTTTGCCCCTCGGCTCCACCTTCTTCCAGCAGCGCGCCTCTGAACACAAGAATAAAGACCCGCAGTCATTCTGTACTGATGCACACACACACCGAGGACAAACACAGAGCCCACTCGGGATAAAACTTGAAACACTGAACATTCACTCTAAAACATGAAGAAGATCTCTCCTGATGACATTAATATTGATAACTAAACCCCGCTGGACACACATGTTTACTGAGCGGCTGAGAATGAGAAGAATCACCTGGACTGAACTTCCAGAGGTCACTGAAGTGTCGATCCAGACGAGCGTTATAACCTCCGAACACATACAACTCTCCATTATGAGCAACTCCAGAGAAACACAAAGAGAAACTCAGATTACTGACCAAAACCATACAGTTAGAGTGTGTGTGTGTGTGTGTGTGTGTGTGTGTGTGTGTGTGTGTGTGTGTGTGTGTGTGTGTGTGTGTTGTGACATACAACCAAGTACGGTGACCCATACTCAGAATTCGTGCTCTGCTTTTAACACACACACTGTGAACACACACACACCCGGAGCAGTGGGGGGTTCAGTGCCTTGCTCAAGGGCAGCTCAGTCCTGGTATTGAGAGAGCACTGTACATACACTTCCCAGTCCGATGCTCTACCATTAGG
Organism: Carassius carassius; assembly: GCF_963082965.1. NCBI lineage: Eukaryota > Metazoa > Chordata > Actinopteri > Cypriniformes > Cyprinidae > Carassius > Carassius carassius. The sequence goes on along the minus strand of NW_026775135.1, from coordinate 9,121 downwards.
CCACGACTTCCCTGAGTGAGTGTGTGTGTGTGTGTGTGTGTGTGTGTGTGTGTGTGTGTCTGTCCGTGTGTGTGTGTCTGTCCGTGTGTGTGTGTGTGTGTGTGTGTGTTGCTCACAGGCAGAATGGCTCCTGCGTCCCTCGCGGTGTAGATGGTGTGTTTAACCAGCAGTTGGTCTCCGTGTCGAAGATCTTGATTTTATTGCAGTAGATCTCGTTGTTGGAGTGGAAAGGACCGAATCGATCCGCTCTTCCTCCAAACACGAACATCTTGGTGCCGATGATTGTAGCAGAGTGGAAGTCTCTCCATCGAGCCGGAGTGCCCTGAGAGACCAACCACACACACCTCAGACACACACACCTGAGACACACACACCTGAGACACACACACCTGAGACACACACACCTGAGACACACACACCTGAGACACACACACCTCAGACACACACACCTCAGACACACACACCTCAGACACACACACCTCAGACACCTGAGACACACACACCTCAGACACACACACCTCAGACACACACACCTCAGACACACACACCTGAGACACACACACCTGAGACACACACACACACAACTCAGACACACACACACACAACTCAGACACAGACACACACAACTCAGACACAGACACACCTCAGACACACACACACACACACACACACCTCAGACACACACACCTCAGACACAGACACACCTCAGACACAGACACACCTCAGACACACACACCTCAGACACAGACACACACACACCTCAGGCACACACACACACACACACACCTCAGACACACACACACACACACACACACACCTGAGACACACACACCTCAGACACACACACACACAACTCAGGCACACACACACACAACTCAGACACAGACACACACAACTCAGACACAGACACACCTCAGACACACACACACACACACACACACCTCAGACACACACACCTCAGACACAGACACACCTCAGACACAGACACACCTCAGACACACACACCTCAGACACAGACACACACACACCTCAGGCACACACACACACACACACACCTCAGACACACACACACACACACACACACACCTGAGACACACACACCTCAGACACACACACACACAACTCAGGCACACACACACACACAACTCAGACACAGACACACCTCAGACACACACACACACACACACACACACACACACCTCAGACACACACACACACAACTCAGACACAGACACACCTCAGACACACACACACACACACCTCAGACACACACACACCTCAGACACACACACAGACAACTCAGACACAGACACACACACCTCAGACACACACACACACACACACCTCAGACACACACACACACACACACCTCAGACACACACACACACACACCTCAGACACAGACACAGACAACTCAGACACAGACACACACACACACCTCAGACACACACACACACACACACCTCAGACACACACACACACACACACACACACACACACATCTCTGTTCTCTCCACAGTGACGGTGCTCATCCAGTCGATCACATTCTTCTCTATTAGAAACAGATCTTGTTCTGGTGAAGCTCCACAGCTCCATCTAGTGACAGCAGCTGTGTCTCACA
>NW_026775135.1:0-2500 GCF_963082965.1 Carassius carassius | reverse complement strand
CCCATTCACTGCAGAGCATGCATTGATGAGACACTGATGCAATGCTACATTTCTACAAATCTGATGAAGACACAAACTCATCCTGATCTGGGATGTGCAGGTCTGTATAATCAGCTCTGGTGTTTGTGTGAGGTACAGAAGAACACTGGATCAGAAACACAGTATATGTCTCGTCTATCAGAGTTAAGCCGTTTCGGACGGGACTAGTTTAACAGGCCCTAAAACAGACCCTCCCAGTCCCAACTCTGTAATAAACACGGAGATGTTAGTCCCGTCCCAATAGTGCTTTAGAGTGTAAATATATAATCACATCTCTAGAGAAGCAGAGCAGTCCATCATCAGCGTCTCACATGACACAAAACACCAGACCTGACCTCTGACCTTTAAATGACAGGCTATACACAGAGACACGTGGTCAATCACCTCGGTTTAAAACAATGATATTTAACTCCTTTAAGGGTTAAGTGAGTGATTTCAGAATCTCAGAAAACTTCCTGAACATAGTCTGCTTCATCAACACAGAGATCTGTTTTTAAAAACAAAATGTATTTATTTCCATAATTAAGAAATATCTATTTGTGGGACATCAGAAACCATGTCTGTTTTCATCCTGAAGATACAGGACCGTAAATCAAAGTCATTTTCTCAGTGAAACTCTTTGATTTTAATTAATTAAATATTAAAACAGCTAAAAACCGTCCAGTAAAGTGCTGCTAGCACGATTAGCACTGACTAACAAACACAACTTCTGCACACAAACAGCTGAAATCACCAGAGCAACACACACACACACACACACACACACACACACACACACACACACACACACACACACACACACACTTCACCGAGACAGAGTCAGAACACAGATTCAGACGAAACATGATCAATAATCTCTCTCTGGTGTCGAGAATCAACATAAGCTTGTCCAGCTGACCGAGCTAAAGCAGCTGAAGACCCCTCAGCAGCACAAACCACCGAATAAAACACATTTAACACACTAACAGCGCTGAGGAGCTGAGAACGAGTGAATCAAGCTGTTAGAGACGAGAGGGAACACCAGCGCTGAAGATGAACACAACCTTCTTCTTCATCTTCTTCTTCTTCTTCTTTCTTTTAATGGCGGTTAGCAAACAACTTTTAAGTGTGCATTACCGCCACCTTCTGATATGGAGTGTGGATCACAATAGCCTTTTCTCACTGTCACTACTACCCTTAAATACATAAATAAATAAATACATAAATAAGCCAATAAATAACTTCATAAATATCTAATAACATTATTAATATTCATACATTATCATTATTATTAAATACAACTTTCTAAGACAACTAAACTCATATCCTTCTACTAAGCCCTGTTTTATTCAAAAACACAAATATCGCTCTATACCCTACATGCCCTGAATTCATTTGTAATATTTCCTTCATTTCAGATCAATTTTTTTCTTTTCTAAACCAGTCTTTCAGCCTCATCCTTTCCTCCTTACACCTATGACAATTAATAATTACATGTTCTACTGTTTCGTTAATATTACAGACCTCACACATCCCAGTCTCATGTTTCCCTATTATTTTAAGCGTACTATTTAATCCAGTATGCCCAAATCTTATTCTCGAAATAATGTCCTCTTCTTTTTTATTCCTATTATTTTCTCTCATACCTCCTGGCTCCTACCCTCTTTTTGATACTGTAGTACATTGAACACAACCTCCTCTTACCTTCAGAGACATAATGATCCAACTACTGGACCCCGCTGCGCCCCCTGCTGGACACACGCACGCACGCACACACTCCCATCACACACACACAAACTCTCTCTCTCTCTCTCATACACACACTCACTCACACACACAGAGAGAGAGAGAGAGAGTCCAAAACAGATACAACAGTCCAAGTTTTAAACGCTTTTATTGAAGATGGCTGTACAATGTATGATTGTGTGTATGTGTGTGTATATATTCTCTAATGGTTTTCTAAAGTAATGTTGTATCACGTGTTGTTTTGAACGTCCAGACAGCTGTTGTCGTGGCACGTGCACCAGCACGTACAGCGTCATCGCGCACGTCACCGCGCCGGATGTTGATATAAAGTCTGGAGGAAGAGCTGGAAGAAAACAGCAACGCCAGCTGAACGCGAATAAACAAACACTCGACCTGAAGCTGCTGGTAAGAGTTGATCTCATACTAACCAGTTAACCAGCTGCTTTACTTTGATTCCGCTGTTTACTCGTGCTGAGCGTCTGCAGCGTGTTTCTGTCTGCTGTTGTTGTTGTTGTTGTGATGCTGCGCGACGGACAGATGAACACACAGCACACGCGCTTCTTCTGCTTCCCTTCTTTAACATGACAGTGTCAGACGCTTCTGTCCTCTTGATCTGATCTGATCTGATCTGCAGGGATGGGTTAGTGTCTGTATTCAGAAAGGCACGGAAAACAAATAAACCGCATTCAAATAAAATAACGCGACTTACTAAAGGGACATGATCAGCTGCTGGCTA
>NW_026775134.1:2500-14000 GCF_963082965.1 Carassius carassius | reverse complement strand
ACGCCGCTTTAATGTGGTGATCGCACGCTTGGAGTTTAAATGTTCGTTTCCATAAAAACCCCACAAGGCTTTCCGCTGTGGTGTTTTTAGGTCTTACTACTATTTCCTCCCTGAGGTTGGTTATCACACACACACACACAGCCGTCTGAGGGAAATCCACCCGACTGACCCGCTGTCCTGAGGACACTCCATCATGACAGTCAAACACACACAGTGCTTCTCCGCTGACACGTTTATGCTCTCGTCAGCAGGTTTGCGTTCCTCAGATCGGTTTGGCCTTGACTCAAAGGCTTTGTTGCGCTAGTAAGATGTTTCCTGCTCCACTGCGCTCATTTTTAATACACATATTATATGGCTCTGCTCTCTCAACGCTTCCGAAAGAAGGAAATAGCAGAATGAATGTAAACACCATGAGTGTTTTCCTCATCAGCAGCCCGGCCAAGCACTGATTCGGTAACGAGACTTCAACTGACGTTTGTCGTTAAGTAGTTAAAATAATGATCTCGCAGTTCTGCCACTCACGAGTTTCAGTATACACACATACAGAACCAGTGTAGACACTGGCTGAACTTATTATATTTCATGACTTTATTATTGTAAAATGTAGAAAATAGTCACTTTGAAGAACAAATGGATTTGTATATAGAAACGCACCAACACACCATTTTCTACAATCAGACACACAATCACACAACCTGTTAAACACTGATAACAAAACTGGAATAGGACACTATTGTCTGTTTCACAGCAGAATTTGTCTCATATCAGTGTCCCTGCAGCACAGAAGCAGTCATCAGTAGCACAGGTGTATCTGTAGCAATAGACAACAATACATTGTATGAGTCACAATTATACATTTTTCTTTTATGCCAAAAATCATTAGGATATTAAGTAAAGATCATGTTCCATGAAGATATATCAAAACTTAATTTTTGATTAGTAATATTCATTGCTAAGAACTTCATTTTGAACAACTTTAAAGATGATTTTCTCAATATTTAGATTTTTTTGCTCCCTCAGATTCCAGATTTTCAAACAGTTGTATCTCAGACAAATATTGTCCTCCGAACAAACCACACATATTTCAGATGATGTATAAATCTCAATTTTAAAAAATTGACTTAATACTTTTATATTAGTTTTGTGGTCCAGGGCCACATATGAATTTGATTATTCTGTTATTTTCCAGTTTATTTCTGTGAAAGCAATCTGTATTGTATACAGCACTATTGAAATAAAGAGGATTGGAATGATGAACATTGTATCCTCTCATTCACTTCTACAGATGTCCCGTCTGACTCGTTGAGGGAATTGTTCTTCCCAAACAAGATTCCAATTAATGGCTAATGAAGGCCAGTCCACCAGCAAAGGAAATGCAAAACATGCCACAGCTGATGGTCGGCTTTCCGCTTTGATTAATCACTCAGAGTCTGAAGAACGCTTGCAAAAACAATTAGCAGGCAAAAGTCGGCTTACATGCTGGCGAAACCTGGAGCAAGTCCTGTTTAGATTTCAGCCCTGTATATGTGTCTGGCAGAGTTTAAATGTTTTTGCACACTAGCGCTGCGGAAAGTATGCCTGCATTTGTTGATTCATTGTTAAGGCCTTAAATCAAAACCACAGTAAAAGACCATCAGCTCTGCACTTGTGTTTTCACATTTTAATGGAACATATCGACCCTTCAACATAAAGACTAACCACTAACTAACCGTGTACAGCACACAACTGACCAGAACATAGGACACAGCAGAATCTTTGAAAAAAAGAGAAAACATAACTTTTAAAACAACAACATTATAATAATAATAATAATAATAATAAAAGCAATATATTTAAATATCATAACAGTCATTTATATGGACAGTAAAACAAATAATAAAGATATACCTGCTACTTCCCATTGTATAAGAATGTTCATTTAACTTTGAAATGTCTGTCATAGTAATATGTATTGAATGTCAAAAATATCTATATATATCAAAGCTTCCACTAATCCACTAATTACCAGTTAACCTCATACATTTTCCTAACACTAGCCCCATTTAGCAGTGCATGTTCTGTCTTTAACCCTTTACTGATCCTCACGTCTGCTGCTCTATTCACATCCACACAGACCTGTCTCACATCTGTGTCTGTCTGTCTGTCTGTCTGGAACCTACCCAGAAACACTCTCACATGCGTCTTATCCTGTAGAGTTATGCCCTTCTCAATGGATGTGTTCTCTGTGAAATCATGTGCTTCCCAAGTACTTTTACATGAGGACTTTGCCGTGTGTCAATAAACGGCTGTGATATGGAACCCTAACTGAGGTTGAGTGTTTGTAATCCTGATCTTGCCGTGTGTTTTAGATCACATGAGCTCATGCAGCAATAAGAGACGTGACATATGAGGTCAGTGTGTCCCTGACCAAAACACACACACACACACACACACACTGCTGGACCCAAGTAAGAGCGTGTGTGATCAGGTCACAGTATACAGTGAATCAAGCTGTAACTCGATCCATGAGAGCAGCAGACGTGTTCTCGTCTCTCTAAAGACCAATCGGCCGTTCTCTCTCTCTGTGGTAACTGTTGTTGTTCTGCGCTGCGGTTCTTACGAGACATGCTGCTCATGTTATCACACACTGAATGCTGCTATAACAACAGCGAGACACTTTTAATGGATTTTCTTGTTGTTTTTGGATAAGCATCTCTTGATTTCTGTCATACAGCAGCCAATCAAAATCACTCCATCTGGACGAGGGTAGGAGCTGCATTCAGTCCATCTCAAGTGGTCAAAAAGAGCTTGCCTGACCATTTTAAATTAAACAAAAAAAATGTGTGATTATCTGTAGGTTTTGGTATTGCAAAACCATCAGTTTTTGTTTGTATTGTAACCACACGTGCCATCTTTAGGAAACCTCAATATCAGTTTTTGTTCCACAGAGCTCAAACCATCCTGAGCTGAGATACTGCTGTTCAGTAAACACCTTATGCTTATCTTTTGATGCTTATCAAAGTCTAATGTGTGTGTAACACAAAGACAACTGTTGTTGTAAAACCACATGAAATAAAACTACAAAAAACAGTGACTTTGCAATACCAAAAGACAGGCAATCACTCAAAAAGAAATGGAAAATTAAAAATCATCAAGCAGGCAGCTTTTGCTATTTTTGGAGTACTGGCAATGGACTGACCCAAAGGACCTAAAGAAGATTTTTGATTAATTTATTAGAAAAGTCAAAGAATGCTAATCAAATGTCAGATTATGACTCTTACACAGTGTTTTCTAGTTTGTAAAAAGGACACATTTGGAGAGGCATATGCTATGAAAAAGCATGATATAGGCATCTTTGAGTGACTGTGAGAAACTGTGAGCATCTGTGATTGACTGTGAGCGTCTGTGATTGACTGTGAGCGTCTGTGAGTGACTGTGAGCGTCTGTGAGTGACTGTGAGCGTCTGTGACTGACTGTGAGCATCTGTGATTGACTGTGAGCGTCTGTGTGTGTCTGTGAGCGTCTGTGACTGACTGTGAGCATCTGTGATTGACTGTGAGTGTCTCTGTGTGTCTGTGAGCGTCTGTGAGTGACTGTGAGCGTCTGTGACTGACTGTGAGCATCTGTGATTGACTGTGAGCGTCTGTGACTGACTGTGAGCATCTGTGATTGACGGTGAGCGTCTGTGAGTGACCGTGAGCGTCTGTGAGTGACCGTGAGCGTCTGTGACTGACCGTGAGCATCTGTGACTGACTGTGAGCGTCTGTGACTGACTGTGAGCGTCTGTGAGTGACTGTGTGTGTCTGTGAGTGACTGTGAGCGTCTGTGAGTGACTGTGAGCGTCTGTGACTGACTGTGAGCATCTGTGACTGACTGTGAGCGTCTGTGATTGACTGTGAGCGTCTGTGACTGACGGTGAGCGTCTGTGAGTGACCGTGAGCGTCTGTGAGTGACCGTGAGCATCTGTGACTGACTGTGAGTTTCTGTGATTGACTGTGAGCGTCTGTGACTGACTGTGAGCGTCTGTGATTGACTGTGAGCGTCTGTGACTGACTGTGAGCGTCTGTGATTGACTGTGAGCGTCTGTGACTGACGGTGAGCGTCTGTGAGTGACTGTGAGCATCTGTGACTGACTGTGAGCGTCTGTGACTGACTGTGAGCGTCTGTGATTGACTGTGAGCGTCTGTGACTGACTGTGAGCGTCTGTGACTGACTGTGAGCGTCTGTGATTGACTGTGAGCGTCTGTGACTGACTGTGAGCGTCTGTGATTGACTGTGAGCGTCTGTGACTGACGGTGAGCGTCTGTGACTGACTGTGAGCGTCTGTGATTGACTGTGAGCGTCTGTGACTGACGGTGAGCGTCTGTGAGTGACCGTGAGCGTCTGTGACTGACCGTGAGCATCTGTGACTGACTGTGAGCGTCTGTGACTGACTGTGAGTTTCTGTGATTGACTGTGAGCGTCTGTGACTGACTGTGAGCGTCTGTGACTGACTGTGAGTTTCTGTGATTGACTGTGAGCGTCTGTGACTGACTGTGAGCATCTGTGATTGACGGTGAGCGTCTGTGAGTGACCGTGAGCGTCTGTGAGTGACCGTGAGCGTCTGTGACTGACCGTGAGCATCTGTGACTGACTGTGAGCGTCTGTGACTGACTGTGAGCGTCTGTGAGTGACTGTGTGTGTCTGTGAGTGACTGTGAGCGTCTGTGAGTGACTGTGAGCGTCTGTGACTGACTGTGAGCATCTGTGACTGACTGTGAGCGTCTGTGATTGACTGTGAGCGTCTGTGACTGACGGTGAGCGTCTGTGAGTGACCGTGAGCGTCTGTGAGTGACCGTGAGCATCTGTGACTGACTGTGAGTTTCTGTGATTGACTGTGAGCGTCTGTGACTGACTGTGAGCGTCTGTGATTGACTGTGAGCGTCTGTGACTGACTGTGAGCGTCTGTGATTGACTGTGAGCGTCTGTGACTGACGGTGAGCGTCTGTGAGTGACTGTGAGCATCTGTGACTGACTGTGAGCGTCTGTGACTGACTGTGAGCGTCTGTGATTGACTGTGAGCGTCTGTGACTGACTGTGAGCGTCTGTGACTGACTGTGAGCGTCTGTGACTGACTGTGAGCGTCTGTGACTGACTGTGAGCGTCTGTGATTGACTGTGAGCGTCTGTGACTGACGGTGAGCGTCTGTGACTGACTGTGAGCGTCTGTGATTGACTGTGAGCGTCTGTGACTGACGGTGAGCGTCTGTGAGTGACCGTGAGCGTCTGTGACTGACCGTGAGCATCTGTGACTGACTGTGAGCGTCTGTGACTGACTGTGAGTTTCTGTGATTGACTGTGAGCGTCTGTGACTGACTGTGAGCGTCTGTGACTGACTGTGAGTTTCTGTGATTGACTGTGAGCGTCTGTGACTGACTGTGAGCGTCTGTGATTGAATGTGTGTGTCTGTGTGTGTCTGTGAGTGACTGTGAGCGTCTGTGACTGACTGTGAGCGTCTGTGACTGACTGTGAGCGTCTGTGATTGACTGTGAGCATCTGTGACTGACGGTGAGCGTCTGTGAGTGACCATGAGCGTCTGTGACTGACTGTGAGCATCTGTGAGTGTCTGTCACTGACTTTGAACATCTGTGAGCGTCTATGACTGACTGTGAGCGTCTGTGACGGACTGTGAGCATCTGTGAGTGTTTAGGAGAATCTGTGAGTGTCTGTGATTGACTGTGAGTGTCTGTGATTGACTGTGAGTGTCTGTGACTGACTGTGAGCATCTGTGATTGACTGTGAGCATCTGTGACTGACTGTGAGCGTCTGTGACTGACTGTGAGCATCTGTGATTGACTGTGAGCATCTGTGACTGACTGTGAGCATCTGTGACTGACTGTGAGCATCTGTGACTGACTGTGAGCGTCTGTAATTGACTGTGAGTGTCTGTGACTGACTGTGAGCGTCTGTGAGTGACTGTGAGCGTCTGTGATTGACTGTGAGCGTCTGTGACTGACTGTGAGCGTCTGTGATTGACTGTGAGCGTCTGTGACTGACGGTGAGCGTCTGTGACTGACTGTGAGCGTCTGTGATTGACTGTGAGCGTCTGTGAGTGACTGTGAGCGTCTGTGAGTGACTGTGAGCGTCTGTGAGTGACTGTGAGCGTCTGTGAGTGACTGTGAGCGTCTGTGACTGACTGTGAGCATCTGTGATTGACTGTGAGCGTCTGTGTGTGTCTGTGAGCGTCTGTGACTGACTGTGAGCATCTGTGATTGACTGTGAGTGTCTGTGTGTGTCTGTGAGCGTCTGTGAGTGACTGTGAGCGTCTGTGACTGACTGTGAGCATCTGTGATTGACTGTGAGCGTCTGTGACTGACTGTGAGCATCTGTGATTGACTGTGAGCGTCTGTGACTGACGGTGAGCGTCTGTGAGTGACCGTGAGCGTCTGTGACTGACCGTGAGCATCTGTGACTGACTGTGAGCGTCTGTGACTGACTGTGAGCGTCTGTGAGTGACTGTGTGTGTCTGTGAGTGACTGTGAGCGTCTGTGAGTGACTGTGAGCGTCTGTGACTGACTGTGAGCATCTGTGACTGACCGTGAGCGTCTGTGATTGACTGTGAGCGTCTGTAACTGACGGTGAGCGTCTGTGAGTGACCGTGAGCGTCTGTGAGTGACCGTGAGCATCTGTGACTGACTGTGAGTTTCTGTGATTGACTGTGAGCGTCTGTGACTGACTGTGAGCGTCTGTGATTGACTGTGAGCGTCTGTGACTGACTGTGAGCGTCTGTGATTGACTGTGAGCGTCTGTGACTGACGGTGAGCGTCTGTGAGTGACTGTGAGCATCTGTGACTGACTGTGAGCGTCTGTGACTGACTGTGAGCGTCTGTGATTGACTGTGAGCGTCTGTGACTGACTGTGAGCGTCTGTGACTGACTGTGAGCGTCTGTGATTGACTGTGAGCGTCTGTGACTGACTGTGAGCGTCTGTGATTGACTGTGAGCGTCTGTGACTGACGGTGAGCGTCTGTGACTGACTGTGAGCGTCTGTGATTGACTGTGAGCGTCTGTGACTGACGGTGAGCGTCTGTGAGTGACCGTGAGCGTCTGTGACTGACCGTGAGCATCTGTGACTGACTGTGAGCGTCTGTGACTGACTGTGAGTTTCTGTGATTGACTGTGAGCGTCTGTGACTGACTGTGAGCGTCTGTGACTGACTGTGAGTTTCTGTGATTGACTGTGAGCGTCTGTGACTGACTGTGAGCGTCTGTGATTGAATGTGTGTGTCTGTGTGTGTCTGTGAGTGACTGTGAGCGTCTGTGACTGACTGTGAGCGTCTGTGATTGACTGTGAGCGTCTGTGACTGACGGTGAGCGTCTGTGAGTGACCATGAGCGTCTGTGACTGACTGTGAGCATCTGTGAGTGTTTAGGAGAATCTGTGATTGACTGTGAGTGTCTGTGAGTGTCTGTCACTGACTTTGAACATCTGTGAGCGTCTATGACTGACTGTGAGCGTCTGTGACGGACTGTGAGCATCTGTGAGTGTTTAGGAGAATCTGTGAGTGTCTGTGATTGACTGTGAGTGTCTGTGATTGACTGTGAGTGTCTGTGACTGACTGTGAGCATCTGTGATTGACTGTGAGCATCTGTGACTGACTGTGAGCGTCTGTGACTGACTGTGAGCATCTGTGATTGACTGTGAGCATCTGTGACTGACTGTGAGCATCTGTGACTGACTGTGAGCGTCTGTAATTGACTGTGAGTGTCTGTGAGCGTCTGTGACTGACTGTGAGTGTCTGTGAGTGTTTAGGAGCATCTGTGAGTTTCTGTGACTGACTGTGAGCGTCTGTGATTGACTGTGAGCATCTGTGACTGATTGTGAGGGTCTGTGAGCGTCTGTGACTGACTGTGAGTGTCTGTGAGTGTTTAGGAGCATCTGTGAGTTTCTGTGACTGACTGAGGGTCTGTGAGAGTTTAGGAGCATACGTGAGGGTCTGTGGCTGAACTTCTTTAACCAGCAGATAAACACATATCATCATCCCACTCATAACAGCACACTGACTGTGACATTAAATGTCAAATCTGCAAAAAATCTGAGACACAATCAGCGTTCTGCATACATTCACACATCTATAAAGACCAGCAGCAGTTGTTTGCTCTTTAATTCAATAACATTTGCATTAGATTTTTAACAAGCTGCTTATAAATGTGTGTGAACATAGACACAGATACACACAGCCATAAACACACCTTGCTTTATGACAGTAAAACTGTAGTTTATGACACAGCACTTGCGAAACAGCTTCAGTGTTCCAGCACATTTACTCCCCAATACACAAAACATCACACCACACACTCATCATTCATAATCCCATCAATAGAATCACCTCTGAACTAAACAACTATTCCGCAGTTCTGACACTTCACCTGCCCCACTCCCAACTGGACATACACGTGAGGAGAAACACCACCATCACACACTCACTGACTAACAGACCCACATTCTCCTGACATTACATCTACATTTATGCATTTAGCAGACACTTTTATCCAAAGTGACTTACAGTGCATTCAGGGTATACAGTACATTTTTACTAGCATGTGCATTCCCTGGGAATTGAACCCACAACCATTTGTGCTGCTAACGCAATGCTCTACCACTGAACCACAGGAACACACTTCAGCACAATCTCCCTCACAGCTTTTTTCTCTCACTATATGGTTTTATCACCTTATGTCACTAACTGCTGATCCGTGATAGCGTTCAAAGGTGTGTCTTTCCCAAAGATAACAGTTGACAGTAGTTAATTGGTGATTAAATGGAAAGATGGCCCAGTAAAATCCTGCTACCAGTGAATAGAATTAAACTTTTAAAATGTTGAACATCTGGAGTTACATTCAGCAGGGCAGTGCTGAACCGCTGTATTCTACAGGAACTACAGCAAACCAGAGCAAATCAACACAGTTTTCACAAATATAAAGTATCTGTTGTTTCCCTCTCTTCAGAAAGTAAGATATAAAAAGAGAAAAACAAAGTTATTGTCAATACACAATAAACTATTGTCAAGACTTGGCATAAATATAGTTAGATAAGCAGAATGACACAAGGATCACTAAAATGAAACGTCCTTTCATTCACTCCTCCAGCGCTGAATGTTTCTATGGAGTCTCAGAACATGTGAACGTCAGAAAAGAAGATGGTCCCTCGATGCTCCTCTCAGTTGAATATTTATGACTGATGGGAGATAAGATAGAGCAGGCCGGGACCTCGATGTGCCAGCTGCTGCAGACCTTTGCTCGTAATAAAGCTGGCGAAAGATTCCCAGCAGGGAGGGGTTGCTTTTTATTTCTGGCTCATCCTGGGACGGAGGGCCATGCAGCGCTGCTCCACTCCAGCGCAGAAGTGCTGCTACGTGACGTCAGACTAGGGCTGGACGATTATGGCCTAAAATCAAAACCTCGATTAATTTGTACATTTTACCTCGATTACGATTAATGAACGATTATTTTGTTTCTGTTTTGTTTTTTTGCCCTCATAGTTCACTGACAAGGTTTGTACTGTAAGCAGGGCCCCTGTTTGAAAGTGTTTAATTTGTATGTTCGTTCTGTTTATTTGTTTGTGCTATTTAAACAGTGTTTAAGTTTTTTCAAGTTTGTAAGTGTCCAGGTACAGAAACCAAATAATTAAATGTAAAATAGCACTGTAAAAATTAAACATACAGTCAAACCAAAATTTATTCAGACACCTTCAACATTTCTCACATTATCAGTTTATTTGCTATAGTTTAGAAAATGGTAAATGGTAAAGTTAAACTGTCAGAAATTCAAAATTCATCTTCAGATAACTTTGATTGTAATCCATTACATATCTTTCTATCAAACAAAACTTCATACAAATGTCAATACTTTGTTGGCCAATTACCAAGCAATGATTAATTGTGTTCAGTCTGTGGTGTGAAAAGGTTGCATTACCAATTCCTGAAGGAGAGCTGGGTTCAGTGTTACCGTCTGTGAGACGCGGCTCTGTCTCGTGCGCACCGAGCACAGCGCGAGTAACCAGCTGCTCACTTCAGCTTTCCCGCGTCCTGTGTTTGAATGCTTTAAAGTTTTTTGAATGGTTAAAGTGGCAAGTGGCAAGGCTTAATAACAGGTGAAAATGATACGCTTTCGTGTCGACACGCAGCAGCGTTCTGTCAGCTGTCCTGAGCATCTCTTTAGACTGGCCTCAGCCAGACGGTAAAGGTGGGATATTTCTTCCTATTGAAGGAGCGATCATAGTTCACTATCAGCAGCAATTTTATCTATATTCGTAACATTTCTTATAGATTACTGCTAGGTGTAAGAGATAGATCACAGGACAGCGCTGACAACTAGTTTCTGCGTTCCTCTGTGCGCGCGATCTTCACGAGTTTAGTGAAGACACAAGGCTCACCGCTCGCGCGCCGTCACTATGTGTTGAACCGGCGTTCACCTCCGTGTTTTGCTTTATGCCACTGACTGGACGAATCATGTGGCTACACATGTGCTAGTATGCTTTTTAGGGGGAAGTATTAACAGGATTAAAAAACCGAAATAACCGACATGGGAAAATTAAGTCGGTTAGAGGTTCTGAATTTCGGTTTCGATTACTTTTCGATTAATCGTCCAGCCCTACGTCAGACTTAACAAGCGAATCCCAGCCCACCGATTCTAAAGCACTGTCTGTCTAGCACCACCCACCGATTTGTGTACATAGTCTAAATATTAAGCGTAAGAAAGCATGTCTATGCAGAAACCAAATGATAAACTTTATTTTATTAACTTTATTTTTAATGTGCCAAACCACGTCAGCAAGAACTTGATCATTTGATCACTTCATTTTACCACAGATTTGATTACAAACAAAAAACAATTTGACACAGGATTTTTCAAAAAAGATTGAAACAAAAAGACAATACGATTATATTGGATCCTACAGCAATATCGCAACACAAACATGAGTAACTGTTTTCATTATTGGTTTGTCTGTTTAACAGATTATTTGATATGTACTTACGTATTTTAGTATTCATGTGTTCTTATCCTAAAACCCAGCATTGGCCCTCTGTGAGGAATGTAGGCCAATCACAGCAGTGTGATTTACTTCTGAGTCTACAATCCTCCACACCTATTCAAACAGAGCGTTCTGCTGAGGGTCAAAACAGGACAGAAAATAGCCTATTACTTTTACATTAGGATGTTTTTTATGTAAGAATCTAGATAACATATAAGGAGCAATTCCAAGAGGGTCCTCGCACAACCGGTGCTCGGGCCCTAATCATAAGTGGCCTCAGAGAACAGTATAAAACAAAAAACAGAAGCAGTTCATGACCCTTTCATGTTACCAAATAGCTTTAATTCCAGTTCTTAAAAGAAATGAAAGTCATTGCATTGAGTAAGAAGTTATAAAAATGCATGTGACTTCAGCAAAAGTCTCCATTTGATCTCACTGCTATCTAGGAGCTCGAACTGAGACTTTCAAGAGACCTCGTGTGAGATTTGTCTCCCTCACTCCGACAGACAGCG
>NW_026775133.1:50200-73200 GCF_963082965.1 Carassius carassius | reverse complement strand
GTGTGAGAGAAAGTGCCTGTGAGAGTGTGTGTGTGTGTGTGTGAGAGAGAGTGCCTGTGAGAGAGTGCGTGTGTGAGAGAGAGAGTGTGTGTGTGTGTGAGAGAGAGCGTGTGTGAGAGAGTGTGTGAGAGAGAGAGTGTGTGTGTGTGTGTGTGTGAGAGAGAGAGTGCCTGTGAGAGTGTGTGTGTGAGAGAGAGTGTGTCAATGTCAATGTCACCTTTATTTATATAGCGTTTTAAACAAAATACATTGCGTCAAAGCAACTGAACAACATTCATTAGGAAAACAGTGTCAATAATGCAAAATGATAGTTAAAGGCAGTTCATCATTGAATTCAGTGATGTCATCTCTGTTCAGTTAAATAGTGTCTGTGCATTTATTTGCAATCAAGTCAACGATATCGCTGTAGATGAAGTGTCCCCAACTAAGCAAGCCAGAGGCGACAGCGGCAAGGAACCGAAACTCCATCGGTGACAGAATGGAGAAAAAAACCTTGGGAGAAACCAGGCTCAGTTGGGGGGCCAGTTCTCCTCTGACCAGACGAAACCAGTAGTTCAATTCCAGACTGCAGCAAAGTCAGATTGTGCAGAAGAATCATCTGTTTCCTGTGGTCTTGTCCTGGTGCTCCTCTGAGACAAGGTCTTTACAGGGGATCTGTATCTGGGGCTCTAGTTGTCCTGGTCTCCGCTGTCTTTCAGGGATGTAGAGGTCCTTTCTAGGTGCTGATCCAGCATCTGGTCTGGATACGTACTGGATCCGGGTGACTGCAGTGACCCTCTGATCTGGACACAGACTGGATCTGGTGGCTACGGTGACCTCGGAACAAGAGAGAAACAGACTAATATTAGCGTAGATGCCATTCTTCTAATGATGTAGCAAGTACATCGGGTGTTATGGGAAGTGTTCCCGGTTCCGGTTTACCTAATTAATGCAGCCTAAAAATCCTTTAACGGATTTGGATAATAAAAGCATATTAGTATGTTATGGGTAAACCAGGTTAAAGAGATGGGTCTTTAATCTAGATTTAAACTGCAAGAGTGTGTCTGCCTCCCGAACAATGTTAGGTAGGTTATTCCAGAGTTTAGGAGCCAAATAGGAAAAGGATCTGCCGCCCGCAGTTGATTTTGATATTCTAGGTATTATCAAATTGCCTGAGTTTTGAGAACGTAGCGGACGTAGAGGATTATAATGTAAAAGGAGCTCATTCAAATACTGAGGTGCTAAACCATTCAGGGCTTTATAAGTAATAAGCAATATTTTAAAATCTATGCGATGTTTGATAGGGAGCCAGTGCAGTGTTGACAGGACCGGGCTAATATGGTCATACTTCCTGGTTCTAGTAAGAACTCTTGCTGCTGCATTTTGGACTAGCTGTAGTTTGTTTACTAAGCGTGCAGAACAACCACCCAATAAAGCATTACAATAATCTAACCTTGAAGTCATAAATGCATGGATTAACATTTCTGCGTTTGACATTGAGAGCATAGGCCGTAATTTAGATATATTTTTGAGATGGAAAAATGCAGTTTTACAAATGCTAGAAACGTGGCTTTCTAAGGAAAGATTGCGATCAAGTAGCACACCTAGGTTCCTAACTGATGACGAAGAATTGCCAGAGCAACCATCAAGTCTTAGACAGTGTTCTAGGTTATTACAAGCAGAGTTTTTAGGTCCTATAATTAACACCTCTGTTTTTTCAGAATTTAGCAGTAAGAAATTACTCGTCATCCAGTTTTTTATATCGACTATGCATTCCATTAGTTTTTCAAATTGGTGTGTTTCACCGGGCTGCGAAGAAATATAGAGCTGAGTATCATCAGCATAACAGTGAAAGCTAACACCATGTTTCCTGATGATATCTCCCAAGGGTAACATATAAAGCGTGAAGAGTAGCGGCCCTAGTACTGAGCCTTGAGGTATTCCATACTGCACTTGTGATCGATAGGATACATCTTCATTCACTGCTACGAACTGATGGCGGTCATATAAGTACGATTTAAACCATGCTAATGCACTTCCACTGATGCCAACGAAGTGTTCAAGTCTATGCAAAAGAATGTTGTGGTCAATTGTGTCAAACGCAGCACTAAGATCCAATAAAACTAATAGAGAGATACACCCACGATCAGATGATAAGAGCAGATCATTTGTAACTCTAAGGAGAGCAGTCTCAGTACTATGATACGGTCTAAATCCTGACTGGAAATCCTCACATATACCATTTTTCTCTAAGAAGGAATATAATTGTGTGGATACCACCTTTTCTAGTATCTTGGACAGAAAAGGGAGATTCGAGATTGGTCTATAATTAACTAGTTCTTTGGGGTCAAGTTGTGGTTTTTTGATGAGAGGCTTAATAACAGCCAGTTTGAAGGTTTTGGGGACATATCCTAATGACAATGAGGAATTAATAATAGTCAAGAGGATCTATGACTTCTGGAAGCACCTCTATTAGGAGCTTAGATGGTATAGGGTCTAACATACATGTTGTTGGTTTAGATGATTTAACAAGTTTATACAATTCTTCCTCTCCTATAGTAGAGAATGAGTGGAACTGTTCCTCAGGGGGTCTATAGTTCACTGTCTGATGTGATACTGTAGCTGACGGCTGAATGGTTGCAATTTTATCTCTAATAGTATCGATTTTAGAAGTAAAGTAGTTCATAAAGTCATTACTGCTGTGGTGTTGGGAAATGTCAACACTTGTTGAGGCTTTATTTTTCGTTAATTTAGCCACTGTATTGAATAAATACCTGGGGTTATGTTTGTTTTCTTCTAAAAGAGAAGAAAAGTAATCGGATCTAGCAGTTTTTAATGCTTTTCTGTAGGATATGTTACTTTCCCG
The DNA here is from genome assembly GCF_963082965.1 of Carassius carassius. Lineage (NCBI taxonomy): Eukaryota > Metazoa > Chordata > Actinopteri > Cypriniformes > Cyprinidae > Carassius > Carassius carassius. Next base: position 70,355 of record NW_026775133.1, on the reverse strand, counting down.
CCAAGCAATACGAAATACCTCTAGTTTTGTTTTCCTCCAGCTGCGCTCCATTTTTCGGGCTGCTCTCTTTAGGGTGTGAGTATGCTCATTATACCATGGTGTCAAACTGTTTTCCTTAACCTTCCTTAAGCGTAAAGGAGCAACTTTATTTAAAGTGCTAGAAAGTGAAGTGAAGTGACATTCGGCCAAGTATGGTGACCCATACTCAGAATTTGTGCTCTGCATTTAACCCATCCGAAGTGCACACACACAGAGCAGTGAACACACACACACACACACACACACTGTGAGCACACACCCGGAGCAGTGGGCAGCCATTTATGCTGCGGCACCCGGGAAGCAGTTGGGGGTTCGGTGCCTTGCTCAAGGGCACCTCAGTCGTGGTATTGAGGGTGGTGAGAGAACTGTACATGCACTCCCCCCACCCACAATTCCTGCCGGCCCGGGACTCGAACCCACAACCCTTCGATTGGGAGTCCAACTCTCTAACCACCAGGCCACGACTTCCCTGAGAAAAGAGAGAGTCCATAGTTTCTGTTACATCATCAAGTTGTTCTGAGGTTTTGGAAATGCTAAGGAATTTGGTTACATCAATAAGATAACTTAAAAAGCAGTCTTTTGTGTTAGAAGTGATGGTTCTTCCATACTTGTAACAAGAAGTAGAATTTACAATTTTGGCTATATGAAGTTTGCACAGAACTAAATAATGATCTGAGATATCATCACTTGGCTGAATAATTTCAACACCATCAACATCAATTCCATGTGACAGTATTAAATCTAGAGTATGATTTCGACAATGAGTAGGTCCTGAAACGTGTTGTCTAACACCAATAGAGTTCAGAATGTCTATAAATGCTGATCCCAATGCATCGTTTTCATTATCAACATGGATATTAAAATCACCAACTATTAAAACTTTATCTGCAGCCAGAACTAACTCGGATGTAAAATCACCAAACTCTTTAATAAAGTCTGTATGGTGCCCTGGTGGCCTGTATACAGTAGCCAGTACAAACATAACAGGGGATTTATCATTAACATTTGTTTCCCTGCATAATGTTATATGAAGCACCATTACTTCAAACGAGTTATACTTGTAGCCTGCCCTCTGAGAAATCCTGAAAACGTTGTTATAAATTGAAGCAACACCTCCCCCTTTGCCTTTTAGACGTGGCTCATGTTTATAACAATAATCTTGGGGGGTGGACTCATTTAAAATAATGTAATCATCAGGTTTTAGCCAGGTTTCTGTCAAACAGAGTACATCTATATTATGATCAGTGATCATATTATTTACAAAAAGTGTTTTCGTAGAAAGGGATCTGATATTCAATAAGCCAAGCTTTATCATTTGTTTATCCATATTGCTTCTGTTTTTTATTTGTTGAACCTCAATTAAATTGTTAATCTTAACTTGGTTTGGACGTTTTTTGTATTTTCTAGTTCGGGGAACAGACACAGTCTCTATAGTGTGATATCTAGGTGAAAAAGTCTCTATGTGCTGAGAATTAACTGACCTCTGTGACGGGAGGCAGCTAGCAGACGGTCGGTTTAGCGAGTCTGTCTGCTTCCTGACCTGGGCCCCAGTTAGTCAAGTATAAACACTAAGACTATTTGCCATATTTCTAGAGAGAAGAGTGGCGCCACCCCAGGAGGGATGAAGACCATCTCTTTTAAACAGGTCAGGTCTGCCCCAAAAGCTCGTCCAATTGTCTATGAAACCTATGTTATTCTGTGGGCACCACTTAGACATCCAGCCATTGAGTGATGACAATCTGCTATGCATCTCATCACCACGGTAAGCAGGGAGGGGACCAGAGCATATTACAGTGTCTGACATCGTGCTTGCAAGTTCACACACCTCTTTAATGTTATTTTTTTGTGTGTGTGTGTGTGAGTGTGTGTGTGTCTGTGTGTGTGAGCGTGTGTGTGACTGTGTATGTGAGTGTGCTTGTTTAAAAGACTGTGTGTATGTGTGTGTGTGTGTGTGTGTGTGTGTGTGTGAGCGTGTGTGTGACTGTGTATGTGAGTGTGCTTGTTTAAAAGACTGTGTGTGTGTGTGTGTGTGTGTGTGTGTGTGTGTGAGCGTGTGTGTGACTGTGTATGTGAGTGTGCTTGTTTAAAAGACTGTGTGTGTGAGTGCCGCTCCTTCAGTTCTGTCGTGAGTCAGCAGCACTGATCTTCTTGTAGTCTGGCCATGTCTGTGTCATTGTGTGATCTGGACTCACACCGGTTCACACTGCTGGCGCTCAGGAGTGAGTCCAGATCTCATACGCTCAACTGAGCTAGTCCAGTTTTTGATGTTTGTGCTTCAGAATAGAAGTGCTGTTATGAAAAGGGTCATATGATGTTGAAAAAAAAATTAGCAGCAATATTGTAACTTATTCTGTCAGTTGTGCATCCTTTTCTTTCAGAGGAGAAAACTCAGCCAGTGAGCTTTATTGAGCGTCATCTTTTTCTACAGTCGTGGACCAGTGGCCACAGTATCACTTGTGCTCATACATGCAGTCTAGTGATGCGTGGGTCTGGTTTTTTTCCAACCCGTGGGTCCTGCTTTTATGAAATTATTTGGCCCGACGCAGCCCGCAAATAAAGTAACATTTCTTTACCCACCCCGACCATCGGGGACATCACGGAAGATACGTTGCTACTAGACTCATATTTCTTGTTCAGTGAAGTTCCTCCCTCCACAGCAGCGTGCGAGCTAGGCGCTATTAGCAGCGCATGCGCAGCTCGTGAACAGCTCTGTGAACTATTTCATCCTGTCAAAGAGTTACTCAAGATGTGACGGAGCATGTGATTTGTTGAACGAGATCGAGAGATCTTCTCATTCGTGAACGAGCTGAATGAACTGATACATCTCGTTTATGAACGAAATGAATGAGAGTATACAGGGTCAGTGAGCCAAGCAAGTAAATCTCGATCAGCAATCAGCAGATACAAAGCGCAGTTATAGGAGCTGTGCAGATACGCTCGTTTTCATATTTAACATACAGAACATAACTCCACGTTTAATCCCCGATTAATGTGATTATTATATATGAACTGTCTGACCAAACAATTAAAATGTTAATTATGCAAGAAAACCTCGTGCTTTGTTCTTCTGAACAACTTAAACTATTTAATGCAATTATGCACACATTTTAGTAAAGCCAAATCAGTTTAGTAAAGCCACTAATGCAGTCATCTAGCTGTAGTGCTTTTTTTGCTGCTTGCGTGAGGAGAAAAAACACAGACGTCCATAGGGAGGCACTGGAAGCGTGTGTTGCGCACACCAACATGAAATACATCTCTTACAAATCTGGAACGCAGTCATTCTTTGAAGTATCGATACTAATAAATTTAGGATTCGTGACGTTGTTAATTTCCAAGAATCGCGATTCTTTTGAAGTATCGGTGCACCGTGCAACACTAAAGCACCTTTCACACTGCACGTCGGACCCGGCATATTGCCGGAACATTCGCCTTCTGTGTGAAAGCAAACACGTGCTGGGATTGATTCCGGCATTGAACCCGGGTTGGGGACCTAGTTACATTGCCGGGTTCGACCCGGGACCTCATATTTCTCGTTCACTGAAGTTCCTCCCTCCACAGCAGCGCATCGCTACAAACAGCGTATGCGCAGCTCAGTGAACTCAACCTCGAGCCTTCGAGTATGAGATGTGACAGAGCATGTGATTTGTTGAATGTAGTGAACAAGTTTTATATGAGTCTGAATGAGATCTAGAGATTTTATCTGAACGAAATGACTGATCTGATACCCATGTCGTTCGTGAATGAGTTGAATGATTTAGTACATCTCGTTCGTGAATGAATTGACTGAACTGGCACACATGTTGTTCGTGAATGAGTTGAATTAATGGATAGATGTCGTTCGTGAATGAAATTAACTGGTACATAGCTTATCTCGTTCGTGAACGAAATGAATGAGAGTAAACCGGGTTAGTCTGCCATTTAGCATGTCAATCTCGCAAAATGCAAAGCGCAGATATAGGTACTGTACGCTTGTTTTCATATTTAGCATACAGAACTCCACGTTTAATCCCCGATTTATGAATGTGAATGTATAATATACAGATTGTCTGACCAAACAATTAAAATGCTAATTAGGCATATATATATATATATGTCAATGTCAATTTTATTTCTATAGCACTACTAAACACAACACCAGTTGACCAGTGTGCTTTACATCAATACAAAAAACAAATATAAAAACAATACAAAAACAGTACATTTCATCTTTAGCCATATGCTAAATCAAAAAGATAGGTTTTTAGCATAGAACAGACAAGGATGGAGCAAATATAATACTAAAAGGTAAAGCATTCCACAGTCTTGGAGCGGCCACTGAAAATGCACGATCACCCCTTCTTTTCAGCTTTGATTTCGGTATACACAATAATCTCTGGTTTGACGACCGGAGAGACATAGCTGGACGATGTTCTACCAGTAGATCCGAAAGATAAGTAGGGGCCACACCATTTAAAGATTTAAAAACCAACAGAAGAATTTTAAAATCCACACGGTATCGTACAGGTAACCAGTGCAAGTGACGTAATACTGGAGTAATATGGTCCCGTTTTTAGTACCTGTTAGAAGTATCGCCGCCGCATTTTGTACCATCTGCAACCGGGATACAGTTGATTGGCTGATCCCATAATACAATGAGTTGCAATAGTCAAGTCTCGATGTCAAAAATGCATGAATTAGTCTTTCAAAGTTATTAAAAGATATAATTGTTTTTACTCTGGCTAAAAGACGGAGCTTGAAAAAGCAGGATTTGACCACTGAGCTTATCTGTTTGTCAAATTTCAAACCATCATCAAACACAACACCCAAGTTCTTTACACAAGTCTTTGCAGACAGTGTTACATTACCTAGGGTTATTTGAGTAAGAGTATTTGATGAGCCAAACACTATCATTTCGGTTTTATTTTCATTAAAATTAAGAAAATTTAGAGATAACCAAGCTTTCACATCAGATATACAGGCCCTAATTTTTTCCAGTCCATCACAATTTGATTTTAGGGGTAAGTAAACTTGAGTGTCGTCCGCATAGCAGTGGAACGACAACCCATGTTTCCTAAAAATAGACCCAAATGGAAGCATGTATAGCGAAAAAAGAATTGGAGCTAAAATGGATCCCTGCGGAACACCACAAGACAGAAAAGCAGCCTTTGACGAATATTCCCCAATGTTAACGCTAAACTTCCTATTTGACAAATAAGACCTAAACCATTCTAAGGCAGGACCTTTGATACCCACCCAATGCTCCAGACGAGCAAGAAGAATAGAATGATCCACCGTATCAAAGGCCGCACTCAGATCTAGTAGTAATAATACAGTAGAAACCCCAGTGTCGGCAGCTATTAAAACATCGTTTAGGACTTTCAAAAGTGCAGTCTCTGTTGAGTGGAATTTTTTAAAACCTGACTGAAAAAGCTCAAAAACCTTATTTTCATCCAGGAAAATCTGCAATTGTTTCAGAACTATCTTTCTGAAACAATAACTAACTAACTAACTACAGGCAGATTTGAAACTGGTCTATAATTGTCCATAACATTTAGGTCTAAGTTAGGTTTCTTTAACATTGGCCGAACTATAGCATGTTTCAGTGCTTCTGGTACCATGGAGGTTTCCAGACATCGATTTATAATGTTTAACAAATAAGGCCCCACAGCATCAATAACTTTTTTCAACAGAAAAGGAGGGATGGCATCCATAGAGGAGCCCGACGGCTTTAAATGACCGACTATTTCTTGCAAATGGGTTAGAGAAATAGGTTCAAATTGCTTCAGCTCCACGGAACAAGCCACCAAGGTAGACGGATCAAAAGAAGGACAACATATCCCCAATCTAATGTCATTGACCTTATTCACAAAAAATGTAAGAAAGTCATCACACAGAGTCATTGATACATCAGGATACTCATAAACAGGTGGATTAATAACCACCTGTTATTATATATTATATATATATAATAATATATATACAAACCGTATTTTCCGGACTATAAGTCCGGTGCTATATTTGGCTGGTGCTGCGACTTATAGTCAGGTGCGACTTATTTATCAAAATTAATTTGACATGAACCAAGTGAAATGAACCAAGAGAAAACATTACCGTCTCCAGCCGCGAGAGGGCGCTCTATGTTTTCAGGGAGAGGCTACAGGAGCACTGAGCAGCATAGAGCGCCCTCTCGCGGCTGGAGATGGTAATGTTTTCCCTTGGTTCTTGGTTCTAAATGAATGCGACTTATAGTCCAGTGCGACTTATATATGTTTTATTTCCTCATCATCAAGACGTATTTTTGGACTGATGCGACTTATACTCAGGTGCGACTTATACGGACGGCTGACACGGGCGCTCATTTCTTAATCACTCCACCGGCCTCGCCCCGTTCCCCTCACCACAATATACACACACTCACATACTGTATAATACTGTATATGTTTTTAAAAATGACACAGCTTTTTAAATACCTGAAAGTACACTATTAACATCAGTCAGTCAAGCATTCAAATATGATATCTGGATAATCAAGTACTATTTAATGATAGAACTTTAGTAATTATAATTAACTTGGTAACCATGTATGAATGCATAGACATTTTAACTGAATTTGAATTATTACTGATGGTAATAATAATCTGAATTCCACTAATAAGAACAGTAAAAAATGCACTAAGGATGAACGAGCTCCTGGATTCATGAATATTGATCAGGTTGTTTCCGTTCGCTGGAACCAATGAGATTGCCGTTTGCTCGTTAGTTCCGCCCACTTTGCGAATGAGAGAAAGCGACCTGAGTCGTGCACCTTCACACTAGAGTTTAAGGTACGCCAAAGACACAAATACAGGTGAACTAACCCATATCACAAATCGCTTAATGGAGTGAAACTCAAGCGCTCAGTCAAAGAGCCCTCAGCGAGTGAAAGTATATCTGTGCTAAACTTATTCTTAGCCTCCAACTCACACACTGGTGACTCAAATCTGAAAATGTATTAGCCGGTGGCTAATATTAGACATCATTTAGTCGCCAGACTGCTTCTTTCTTTGCGTGAACATGCCACAGTCATATCACCCTGCAGCCCAAGACCGGTTGCCCGCTGAAGCTGAGCAGGGTTGAGCTGGTCAGTAGCTGGACGAGAGCCTCCTGGGAACACTAGGTCACTGCTGGAAGAGGTGTTAGTGAGGCCAGCAGGGGGCGCTCACCCTGTGCTCTGTGTGGGTCCTAACACCCCAGGGTAGTGACGGGGATGATATACTGTTAACAGCGGTGTGACCCCGGTGTCCTGGACAAATTCCCTTCACTGACCCTCGTCTATCATGGCCTCCTAATAATCCCCATCCATTTGATTGGCTGTAAGACTCTCTCTCGTCTCCACCTGTAGCTGGTGTCATCAGGTGGATGCTGCACACTGGGGGTGCTGGAGGAGAGACCCCCCCCCCCCATGATTGTAAAGCGCTTTGGGTGTAGAGCAATACACAATAAAGCGCTATATAAATACATTAATCATTCATTCATCATCTGGGCAGAATTATGCAAATCTTCCCACATCGTGACGTAGACGTGGGGCGTGTAAGAATGAGCCGTTTGGGTAGGAGTGGTTATCTCTTAACTTTTATAAAGAATATCTATACACCATTTCAGAGCTCTCGGACTAAATCTAAAATATCTTAAACTGTGTTCTGAAGATAAACGGAGGTCTCACGGGTTTGGAACGACATGAGGGTGAGTTATTAATGACATCATTTAGATTTTTGGGTGAACTAACCCTTTAACAACATCATATGACCCTTTTAATATGACACAGAAAGCAACAGGAATATTAAACTGCTGTGAACCAATATAGTATTACACATTCATTTTCTTTCTCTCTTGTTTACCTTTACCTGATCCATATACAACTGGATACAAGGATCCTTGCAGAGACATGCATTTTGCCATAATTTTATGTATACGTGTCATTTCAGGCACAAATAGATAGAAATGAACAGAATTCAGTGTTCATGCCTACACAGAACAACCGAATACTACAGATCTCGTTATAATCAGTGATGCTGTCTGCACTGGATGATGCACGACAGATCTCCTACAGTAAACTGAGGATGTTTATGATTGACAAAATACAATTGTTACACTTCATTTTTATGCACCAACTTTCAAAAACAACATGTTCAACACGAATAATGTTTCTTCTCATTGTTTTCAGTATGTTTGGGCCACAAGAGAAACATTAAAGAAATTAATTAAAACAGTTATATATACCACATATTAGGAGATTCGTCTCTTGTCGTCTCTGAGAGAATACAAGCTGTTAATGCATATATTCAGATATTTATACAACATAAATATATTACAACTTTTATAGGTACAATAAGACCAAATGCACACGTGAACTCGAACTAATCAGAAACTAACTTCTGTTCTTGCCGAAACACGGAAACCAAACCGAAATAATTCATATCATTTTATTATAATAGTGTTCTCACAACTATCTCAGTCATAGTTATTAATGTTGTAAGCTGCTGTTTGAGTTGTCAAAGATGATCACCAGCGGACTGAAGCGCTCTATTAACCCTCTATAGGCTACAGCTTCACCAAACGCATTCTATATGAGAAAAATCTGATTTATATGCATCAACTAAACACAATATTACAACGTACAATCGCACAAAAGACTGTAAATGCACAAGTGCACGTAACTGTGCTAGTCATGTGGATCTGTTGTGGATGCGCTCTTCTCTTAATGCACTAAAACACATTGTTACATTATTTCACAGTAGCTGATAATCTCATTATAATATGACTTGCCCTGCACATGTTGCAGTTCACTGTATTTTCCTTTTCAACGTTTTTCCAATGATATTTCAAGCAATAATAACCCATCCTGGTGAACAGAGTGCATCTGAAGTGTCTCTGCAGGAAATAATGCATTATTTATCGGCTCTATTATATATCGGGCAAATTCTCTCATCGTATCGATAACGATAACAGAAAAATGTACATTTATCGTCTGATATCGATATGGTCTCAGATATATCATGCATCCCTAGACACGGCTTCTCTGTGTGAGCAAAGAAAACGATCAGCATAGTCACCTTTATTTATCTAGCGCTTTAACAATACAGATTGTGTCAAAGCAACTGAACCGCATTAAATAGGAAAATAATGTGTCAATAATATATGCTAGTATACTAACCATCCTGTCATGTGACTCTGGCGGATGTGCAGCCCTAATTAAGCGTCAGAGCGACTGAACAGAATCAGGAAAGCTCTGATCTCGACTCCCATATTTCAAGTGTTTGGATTATAAGGTTCTCTTTCTCTCTTTAGGAACCATGAATCTGCGAGAGCTGCATCTGAACGGACCACGATGAGCCGTGCGTCTGAAGACCGTGAGGTGTGCTGTCTGCTGTGAAGATCCTCTGATACTCTCTCCATGCGTTCAGCCGTCTGAGGTGGTCCAGATCGGAAGTGTTTTCGGACTTCTTTCTCATGGCTTTAATTGGTCCGACACTAGCGGCGGAGTTCCTGTCTGCATCGAGTGGTAAAGTAATGCGGCTCTTTCTCTGGGCTGCGCTGTGAGCGTCTTGCTGAGGTCCTGTTGTGCTCCTTCCCTCTTCTGAGCGTCAGAATGAGACTTTGTGTCAGGACAGAGAACAGTGTGTGATCTCTCACCAGGAGTTTTGCACCGGCCCATAAAGATGAATGGAGGACAAGAGAGGGCGGGTGTAGAGGGCAGAGGTCAGCTGACCCAGGTGCCCATCGGCTGGCAGCGCAGGGTGGAGGCCTCGGGGGTGCTGTATATCAGGTATGGACCTCCTCTGTCTCAGATTAACCCTCCATAAACACTTCCTAACAGCCGTGAATCACTATTTAGGATTAGTTCTAATTAAAATAAGTCTTTGTCAGTGCGACAGTGGCATTGTTCAGCTTCAGTTTAGTTTAGGTGGCGTGTCACTCGCAGCGTCATTCATGAGATTCAGCCAAACTGTGTTTACATACGGATGGTTTAATGAGGAGAGTTCTGCAGACACATCACTGCAGAAAGTAAGGAGAATAAATGCATCCCAGATCCACATCCGGTGTTGAGTGTGATGGTTTAGAATCGCTCGCATCCGAGAGGATCCACGGTTCCTGACCAGTGACCGACCCAAAGCTGCCCTCGTCTGCCCTCCTCATTCATGTGGTTCTCCAGACACTGACAATTATTTGTGAAAGGGTCTAACATTATGTTTATAGATTTCTGTCTTTACTGTAATTGTGATTGTGTGTGTTTGTAGTCCGAGTGGATCAGTGCTGTCCTGCCTTGAGCAGGTGAAGTCGTACCTGCTGACCGATGGAACCTGTAAATGTGGTCTGGAGTGTCCACTCATCCTCCACAAGGTCAGTGCTCAGACTCATACAACATGGACAGAAGCCAGTGATGATGGTGCTGATGTGGAGGATAAATGCTGTGTTTTATTGTGACAATTGTTCAAGATGCATTTTTGTCACTTATTTAAATCAGAACTAGCAGTAGCAGTGAATCACTCTTGCGAAATGTCCTGAATCGATTTGTAATTCAGTTCAGTTCATTAAGTTGCTCTCATTAAAAAAATCAGATATATAAGAACAAAGAGAACAAAAAAAAGAGCACCATCATAATAAAACAAAAGTCTTTATTTTTGAAGTTAGCTAAGAAACTTCAGCTAGTGCTGTATCATGAAAATAGAGGGCTGTTCAGGCTAAAATTGTTATTATAAACTCCTGCAAGGTTTTTAAAAAATATATAAATATTTTTTTATTCTGCTGTGTGATTTATAGACTATTACCAGGGTCCATACAAGGTCATTACAGTGTTTGAATTCAGAAATTAAGAAAGGAATACAGTCAAACCAAAATGTATTTAGACACATTATCACAAGTGTATTCGCTATAGAGCATCACAGTCCCGCACACAGCCGAGAGAGCTTTGGTGCCGGAAGTACATTTCCCATTCATTTCTCCCATTGACTTTCGGAAAAATCCGTATCTATAGAGTTTTAGAGCATGTGTGAGGATAACCAGCTACGGCTGAACTCATAAGCATATAACATATCATTTCGAGTGAAAAAATGAAGAGAAAATCCAAATATTTAGAGCGCAGGAACTACTCATCCCATAAACCACCGCGCCTCACTGAATTCGACCGAAGCCCCAACCGCGAACGAGCCTTTGAGCGACTTCCAAATCTGACGACGGCCGCGCAAACTTTTTCCTCCAGTAAATTTTATTTTATAAAGTGAATGTGCAGTAATAGCAGTTCTTTCAGTATTAATCGTGTAAATAAATAGTGTTTTATATAGGTATTGTGTATTGATTTTTATATTTATCATCGTGTATTTTATTACATTTACATTTACATTTATTCATTTAGCTGACGCTTTTATCCAAAGTGACTTACAATTGCTATATATGTCAGAGGTCGCACGCCTCTGGTGTGAGAGACCCGGGTTCGAATCCACTGTGAGACACCAATGTGTCCCTGAGCAAGACACTTAACCCCTAGTTGCTCCAAAGGCATGTGTCTTATCCACTGCGCCAACACCACCCCACAATATTGTGTGCGTGTGTGAAAGCGGGTAACGATAACGTCACCAATGGTGCAGTGCTTTGAACCTGACTGCAATCACCGCTCAGTCGTCAACACGCGTCGTTGCCATTACACATATGTTCAGTAAATGCACAAAAAGGTATGCCTAGGCTAAATATTGTTTTGACTGTGCCATCATAAAATGCTTGATATGACTCATACCATATGAAGGCTACAGTAGCCTAGCTAAAGTGGACGATAATGCTAACTAACGTAACCTCCCTGCAAAACTCACCAAAACTTTGTAGTTCTTGTCCCTCATGCTGGCCCTTACTAAACCCTCGGACACGCTACACTCAACTAACGTTACATGACCCGATCTGAAGTGGTTTTCACTCCTTTGAACACTTTTGTTTTCCTCCTTGAAAAAAGCCATCATGGCAGCCAAGGAGATCATGATTGCACTGATAAGTCTACCGTGCAAAAATGCAACACAGGTTTTTATTTTATTTTATTTTAAATGATCTTATGTCTTCACGGACCTTCGCGGGGTTTAACCAGACGGTTACACGAGCTCCACCAATCAGATGCATCACTGTGGGATTGTGGGATTGTTCAGGATTGTGGGTAATGAAGTACTTATCCAAAACATCGCGAATAAAAGGCATTTATCTCAAAACAAGGTTAGTGCCCCATGAACCTTTGGCGTTTATATGAGCATATACTATCGCTTAGTACAGCCGTAGCTGGTTTTAAGTCTACCATGTATGGTTACGTTTTTATGGCTTATACCCCAACGGTCAATGCAGAAATTGTATTGAATTTTAACTTCCGGCACCGGCTGTGGGCGAGACGCTCTATAGTTTAGACAATGGTAATAAAATATAAGAAGAGCTCAGAGTTAAATTTGTCAGAACAAATTCATCTTGATAATGTCAGATAACTGATAGAAAGGGTTGTAATGAACTCAGTTGAATATCTGTCATCCGTTAAATTTAAGAACACAATTAGATAAAACCAATTTAGCTCAACCAATTACCAAGCAATGCTTCATTTTGTTCAGTTTGTGGTGTAAAAAGATCGCTTTAGCAATTAAAGAAAAATCACTTAAGCAAAATAAGGTCAGGTCAAAGTGTCTGAATAATGTTTGCTCCCAAATATTTATCAGTTTTACTGGTAGTCCACTGTATGAAGAACGTCTGGGTATAATATGTCACAGTTTACTTTGTTTAGCTGTCCTCACTTACATGAATGATCCATAGCGTCCTGCACACACTAGTCAAAAATATAAACAATTACATCTGGTGTCAGAATACTTTTTGGTTTGACTGCATGTGTTTGCAGTTTAGACAAACAAGAAACAAATGTAGACTTTGGATAGGGCTGGGTGGTATATTGAGTTTGTATGATATATCGATATTTTCTTTATAAGCAACTCAATATGAGGTAATACCGTTTATATGGATATACAGTAGTTTAATGTCAATGTCAATGTCACCTTTATTTATATAGCGCTTTAAACAAAATACATTGCATCAAAGCAACTGAACAACATTCATTAGGAAAACAGTGTCAATAATGCAAAAATGAGAGTTAAAGGCAGTTCATCATTGGATTCAGTGATGTCATCTCTGTTCAGTTAAATAGTGTCTGTGCATTTATTTGCAATCAAGTCAACGATATCGCTGTAGATGAAGTGTCCCCAACTAAGCAAGCCAGAGGCGACAGCGGCAAGGAACCGAAACTCCATCGGTGACAGAATGGAGAAAAAAACCTTGGGAGAAACCAGGCTCAGTTGGGGGACCAGTTCTCCTCTGACCAGACGAAACCAGTAGTTCAATTCCAGGCTGCAGCAAAGTCAGATTGTGCAGAAGAATCATCTGTTTCCTGTGGTCTTGTCCTGGTGCTCCTCTGAGACAAGGTCTTTACAGGGGATCTGTATCTGGGGCTCTAGTTGTCCTGGTCTCCGCTGTCTTTCAGGGATGTAGAGGTCCTTTCTAGGTGCTGATCCAGCATCTGGTCTGGATACGTACTGGATCCGGGTGACTGCAGTGACCCTCTGATCTGGACACAGACTGGATCTGGTGGCCACGGTGACCTCGGAATAAGAGAGAAACAGACAAATATTAGCGTAGATGCCATTCTTCTAATGATGTAGCAAGTACATCGGGTGTTATGGGAAGTGTTTCCGGTTCCGGTTTACCTAATTAATGCAGCCTAAAAATCCTTTAACGGATTTGGATAATAAAAGCATATTAGTATGTTATGTGTATGCCAGGTTAAAGAGATGGGTCTTTAATCTAGATTTAAACTGCAAGAGTGTGTCTGCCTCCCGAACAATGTTACGTAGGTTATTCCAGAGTTTGGGCGCCAAATAGGAAAAGGATCTGCCGCCTGTAGTTGATTTTGATATTCTAGGTATTATCAAATTGCCTGAGTTTTGAGAACGTAGCGGACGTAGAGGATTATAATGTAAAAGGAGCTCATTCAAATACTGAGGTGCTAAACCATTCAGGGCTTTATAAGTAATAAGCAATATTTTAAAATCTATGCGATGCTTGATAGGGAGCCAGTGCAGTGTTGACGGGACCGGGCTAATATGGTCATACTTCCTGGTTCTAGTAAGAACTCTTGCTGCTGCATTTTGGACTAGCTGTAGTTTGTTTACTAAGCGTGCAGAACAACCACCCAATAAAGCATTACAATAATCTAACCTTGAGGTCATAAATGCATGGATTAACATTTCTGCATTTGACATCGAGAGCATAGGCCGTAATTTAGATATATTTTTGAGATGGAAAAATGCAGTTTTACAAATGCTAGAAACTTGGCTTTCTAAGGAAAGATTGCGATCAAGTAGCACACCTAGGTTCCTAACTAATGATGAAGAATTGACAGAGCAACCATCAAGTCTTAGACAGTGTTCTAGGTTATTACAAGCAGAGTTTTTAGGTCCTATAATTAACACCTCTGTTTTTTCAGAATTTAGCAGTAAGAAATTACTCGTCATCCAGTTTTTTATATCGACTATGCAATCCATTAGTTTTTCAAATTGGTGTGTTTCACCGGGCTGCGAAGAAATATAGAGCTGAGTATCATCAGCATAACAGTGAAAGCTAACACCATGTTTCCTGATGATATCTCCCAAGGGTAACATATAAAGCGTGAAGAGTAGCGGCCCTAGTACTGAGCCTTGAGGTACTCCATACTGCACTTGTGATCGATAGGATACATCTTTATTCACTGCTACGAACTGATTGCGGTCATATAAGTACGATTTAAACCATGCTAATGCACTTCCACTGATGCCAACAAAGTATTCAAGTCTATGCAAAAGAATGTTGTGGTCAATTGTGTCAAACGCAGCACTAAGATCCAATAAAACTAATAGAGAGATACACCCACGATCAGATGATAAGAGCAGATTATTTGTAACTCTAAGAAGAGCAGTCTCAGTACTATGATACGGTCTAAATCCTGACTGGAAATCCTCACATATACCATTTTTCTCTAAGAAGGAATATAATTGTGAGGATACCACCTTTTCTAGTATCTTGGACAGAAAAGGGAGATTCGAGATTGGTCTATAATTAACTAGTTCTTTGGGGTCAAGTTGTGGCTTTTTGATGAGAGGCTTAATAACAGCCAGTTTGAAGGTTTTGGGGACATATCCTAATGACAATGAGGAATTAATAATAGTCAGAAGAGGATCTATGACTTCTGGAAGCACCTCTATTAGGAGCTTAGATGGTATAGGGTCTAACATACATGTTGTTGGTTTAGATGATTTAACAAGTTTATACAATTCTTCCTCTCCTATGGTAGAGAATGAGTGGAACTGTTCCTCAGGGGGTCTATAGTGCACTGTCTGATGTGATACTGTAGCTGACGGCTGAATGGTTGCAATTTTATCTCTAATAGTATCGATTTTAGAAGTAAAGTAGTTCATAAAGTCATTACTGCTGTGGTGTTGGGAAATGTCAACACTTGCTGAGGCTTTATTTTTCGTTAATTTAGCCACTTTATTGAATAAATACCTGGGGTTATGTTTGTTTTCTTCTAAAAGAGAAGAAAAGTAATCGGATCTAGCAGTTTTTAATGCTTTTCTGTAGGATATGTTACTTTCCCGCCAAGCAATACGAAATACCTCTAGTTTTGTTTTCCTCCAGCTGCGCTCCATTTTTCGGGCTGCTCTCTTTAGGGTGCGAGTATGCTCATTATACCATGGTGTCAAACTGTTTTCCTTAACCTTCCTTAAGCGTAAAGGAGCAACTTTATTTAAAGTGCTAGAAAAGAGAGAGTCCATAGTTTCTGTTACATCATCAAGCTGTTCTGAGGTTTTGGATATGCTAAGCAATTTGGATACATCAGGAAGATAACTTAAAAAGCAGTCTTTTGTGTTAGAAGTGATGGTTCTTCCATACTTGTAACAAGAAGTAGAATTTACAATTTTGGCTATATGAATTTTGCAAAGAACTTAATAATGATCTGAGATATCATCACTTGGCTGAATAATTTCAACACCATCAACATCAATTCCACGTGACAGTATTAAATCTAGAGTATGATTTCGACAATGAGTAGGTCCTGAAACGTGTTGTCTAACACCAATAGAGTTCAGAATGTCTATAAATGCTGATCCCAATGCATCGTTTTCATTATCAACATGGATATTAAAATCACCAACTATTAAAACTTTATCTGCAGCCAGAACTAACTCGGATGTAAAATCACCAAACTCTTTAATAAAGTCTGTATGGTGCCCTGGTGGCCTGTATACAGTAGCCAGTATAAACATCATAAGGATTTATCATTAACATTTGTTTCTTTGGATAATGTTATATGAAGCACCATTACTTCAAACGAGTTATACTTGTAGCCTGCCCTCTGAGAAATCCTGAAAACGTTGTTATAAATTGAAGCAACACCTCCCCCTTTGCCTTTTAGACGTGGCTCATGTTTATAACAGTAATCTTGGGGGGTGGACTCATTTAAAATAATGTAATCATCAGGTTTTAGCCAGGTTTCTGTCAAACAGAGTACATCTATATTATGATCAGTGATCATATTATTTACAAAAAGTGTTTTCGTAGAAAGGGATCTGATATTCAATAAGCCAAGCTTTATCATTTGTTTATCCATATTGCTTCTGTTTTTTATTTGTTGAACCTCAATTAAATTGTTAATCTTAACTTGGTTTGGACGTTTTTTGTATTTTCTAGTTCGGGGAACAGACACAGTCTCTATAGTGTGATATCTAGGTGAAAAAGTCTCTATGTGCTGAGAATTAACTGTCCTCTGTGACGGGAGGCAGCTAGCAGACGGTCGGTTTAGCCAGTCTGTCTGCTTCCTGACCTGGGCCCCAGTTAGTCAAGTATAAACACTAAGACTATTTGCCATATTTCTAAAGAGAAGAGTGGCGCCACCCCAGGAGGGATGAAGACCATCTCTTTTAAACAGGTCAGGTCTGCCCCAAAAGCTCGTCCAATTGTCTATGAAACCTATGTTATTCTGTGGGCACCACTTAGACATCCAGCCATTGAGTGATGACAATCTGCTATGCATCTCATCACCACGGTAAGCAGGGAGGGGACCAGAGCATATTACAGTGTCTGACATCGTGCTTGCAAGTTCACACACCTCTTTAATGTTATTTTAGTGATCTCCGACTGGCGAAGTCGAACATCATTAGCGCCGGCATGAATAACAATCTTACAGTATTTACGTTTAGCATTAGCCAGCACTTTTAAATTTGCCAAGATGTCAGGCGCTCTGGCTCCCGGTAAACATTTGACTATGGTGGCTGGTGTCTCTATATTCACGATACGTACAATAGAATCACCAATAACTAGAGCACTTTCATCAGGTTTCTCAGTGGGTGCATCACTGAGTGGGGAGAACCTGTTTAATGTTTTGATCGGAACAGAAGAGCGGTGTTTTGACCCACGACTACGCTGCCTCACCGTCACCCAGTTGCCCTGCTGCAGGGGCTCTGTTTCCGGAACCGAACAATGTACAGGAATCCCTGAGCTAGACGCATCCAAAGCCGTATCTAGAGCCCTAACATTTTTACTGTCCTCAATTAAAGTTTGGATGCGTGTCTCTAATTCTGAAATCTTCTCTGTCAGCCTAACTATTTCCCTGCATTTATCACATGTGAATCCCTCATCAGCGACAGAGATAGATAAACTGTACATGTGGCAAGAGGTGCAAGAAACAATGATAGGAGAAGCCATTACTCACAGTGCTTGATGAAAATTCTTACTGCGGTTGTTTGATGAACTTGTGAAAAACTAGAGCGAGGGAGAGGAGAAAAGAAAAACGATACGAGCTTAATACGAGCTTATCTGGAAAATATAGCAAGGACACAGTCTGAGCTGCTGTGGAGAAAGTGCATAATCCAGTTTGTACAAAACGTTTGACA
Source organism: Carassius carassius (assembly GCF_963082965.1). Lineage (NCBI taxonomy): Eukaryota > Metazoa > Chordata > Actinopteri > Cypriniformes > Cyprinidae > Carassius > Carassius carassius. The sequence goes on along the minus strand of NW_026775133.1, from coordinate 52,365 downwards.
AGCTTCATATTAAGATCTTTAAAAACTGGCAAGACATACTTTCGTTTTTGCATATTAGTTTATATAGAGACGCAGGTTACTCGTGCTGTTTCATGTGTTTGAGATGTGTCTTCCTGGATGCAGAACTTACATTTCACAGCTATATCCTCCATCTGTAAATGTTAGAAAGCCATGGAAATATTTCAATCTTTTAATAATTTGAGTATTTGTCCATGAACCTTCTGGGATTCTCCTCCAGACTTCAGCGAACACACGTGTGCCAAACAGACACAGCTCAATTACATAGGAGCGCAATCATTCTGACTAAAATATACATTTCGCTGAAATATTTGTAGTTGGAAAATAAATGTGAAATGTAGAATCTTAAACCTACAAATAAATCTATTTTTTATGATAGCACTGACTGTAAAGTGACTGAAATGAAGTAATCATATAATAAATAGCCAAAATTTATCAATTTATTTTAATTTTAAGTTTAGTGAATTTAACTAACGCTATTTTAAAAGCCTTAACTTTGTTTTTAGATTGTAATTATATATTTAGATTTTTTAGTAAATTTTTTTTTTACAAAAATGAAAATACCAAGATATATACTGTATATCGCAAATCGGCCCAAAAATACTAAGATATACATTCTTGCCGATATCGCCCAGCCCTAACTTTGCATAGAATATTCTGTTTGTATTATGTAAAGGATAGAGAAAACATGAGAAATAAAAGATCAGTCGTAGTAATTAATTAATTGTCAATTGTATTGTATGCATTCCCTAAAAATGGTGCTGGAAAAATTGTCACGTTTATCAGTTCTCCATCTGAAGAGCAGAGAAACTCCAAATACACCTCGCAGAAGAAGCTTTTATTGATTCAACGTGACTAAACACACGACTACGAAGATATATGCTTTATCTGAGTTCATATTATTACAATTGTCATTATAATAAGGTATATCTATAATGTAATGCTAATCAACATAACCTTTATCATATGAGATATGTCTTATTCTGTGAAGAGACATCATCTGACAGAAGGATTTATTTCAGCACTCGACTGACGTTATGAAGTGAGGTTGGAGTTAAAACATTATTAAGTGTGGTATTTTCAGATGGAGCAGTATTTACTACACAGAGCCGTAGTTCACTGAGAAGCTACGCAAACATCTGTCATTATCGCAGAACGAGGTCTTTGATTTAATAATCATACGATAATATCATCTGCATTTTTTTATTTTATTTGTGTGTGTGTTGCTTGTCAGTGAACTACAGCTCTGTGTAGTAAATGCCTTTCCATCTGAAAGCATGTGATGAGGATTTACTGCTGATCACAGAACCGGCTTAACTGATGAGATGTGCATCGCATTCGATTAATGGAGCAGCGCTGCATACTATTAAAGGAAATGTGAGGTTCACTTCCTGTAACCAGTGTGTTTCAGGTTTACTCACCCCTAAATCTCACATCAAATCAACAAAGCTGACTTTATGCCGACACTCAAGTCTTGGTGTGAAATGTGTGTTTTCTCAGGTGTTCAGTTTTGACCCTGGTGCGGTGGTGAAGCAGAGGACTGCGGAGGATGTGAAGGCCGATGAGGATGTGACCAAGCTCTGCATCCACAAGAGGAAGCTGATCGCGGTGGCCATGCTGCACAAGAGCATGGATCGTTCTCCTCCGTCTCTGACGCTCACCAGCCCTGGCGGAGGCACAAGTACGACTACAGACAAGCTTCTCTGTCAAATTAATACTAACATTTATGGAGAAGTGAAGAATCATTGATCTTTAGGGCTGGATATCGTTTAAAAGTTTGATATTGGTACCAATACCTTGACTTCGATACCCTGAATGGTTCGGTTCCTGAACGATACTTTTTTTGATCGTAAATTTATGAAATCTGTAACTACATTACAAACCACATTTCCTCCAAAACCTTTGGTTTTATCTTTTCAGCTTCTTGTTGTTCTTACAGACTCCTGACCACTGCACAAAGGAAGAGATTGTAACCAACACAATAACTCAGTGCAAGTTTTCTTAAAGTCCAAATAGTTTTCATTTCCCCATATTTTAGGCTACATTTCTTTGCATTTTCATTTTGATATGCATAGCTCAGAATTATTTATTTTCATTTTCGATTGATTAACTAATGAGCTTTAGCTGCTTCCAGCGCTTTCTGGCTG
>NW_026775133.1:0-50000 GCF_963082965.1 Carassius carassius | reverse complement strand
GGATTAGTCTCGTTCACAAGACACTGTTCAGACTCTAAGCTCATTCGCTGATCCTATGCCAGTCATAATGCGTTCATGTGGCCATTACATTTCTTCAGCTCTGAACAGAAGCTACGCCGGAAAACATTTCTATGGGTGTAGCATGAAGCTAATAAACATGATTATGACAGTATGATATTTTTTATGTGATTTTCTTATTTATGATTTATGAGATTCTGCCTATTTTCCTAAAAATACAGGGTGTTTCCATGAGAAATGCTAAGCAGGTGTAACGATTACAATCATTCAATGGTGGTTTAAATTGAGTTTTGAGTAAAATCATAGTATAAATCTTATGAATTCAAGTGTACTTCAGGAAGGGGATGCCATTTGTAGGGACGTTCCAGAAGTTCGTTAGCGAGGGAACATGAGGTTGATTTCGAGATAAATAGAATAGGCTAAATAAATGACTATATTTTAATGTGAGGCATCATATTTTTTGTCAGTGATAGAAATATGATTTAAAGGGTTAGTTCACCCAGAAATGCAAGTTAGCTTGTGTTTTCCTCACCCTCGACTCCTAGGTGTGTATGACTTTCTTCTTTCAGATGAGTTCAGTCAGAGTTATATTAAAAATTGTTCTTGCTCTTCCAAGCTCTATCATTGCAGTTAGCGATGTCACAGTTGAACAGTCCACAAGTCGTCAAACAAAGCGTGCTCATTCATAATAAAGCGTGTGGCACGCGGCTCCGGGGGTGAATAAAGGGCTTCTGTAATGAATGCATGCGTTTTTGTAAGAAAAATATCCATATTTGATCCATATTATGAACTTACCCTTTTTAATAGTAAATAAGACAAAATTAGACAATATTTGAATAAAATAATATTAATAATAATAATATCAAATATTTATTTGCAACAACTGATGGAGGACCGAATGCTGCACCCAGTGCAGTGTTTTCAAGGTAACATTGTCATTCATTCCCTTCGTCGAGGGACTTCCAAAGGCTTATACAAGACAGTATGCACTATGCATTATCAGTCGTGTAGTTTTCTGACATGCAGATGAAAACACCAGTATGGACGAAAATCGATTTCATTTTAAAGAGAAAACACTAGTGTAAATGTAGCCTTACATCTGTAGGGATTGGGATGCTTACAGGCTACAGCTTCAAGTGTGAGCCACGTCTCGGGGCGTTACTGGTGTAAACCAATCCGATTTCCTTGGTGCTTCACCAGAGCCGGTCACCAGGGGTTTATTCCAGAAAGCAGGATTTGTTGGAACCTCAGAGTTTGTTAAGCCCAGAAAAAACAAACAAACAAACAAACAAAAAACTAAACTCCTCTGTAACTTACCATAGTAACTTACTGTGTGAACCTATCCTGATCTGCAGCCAACCGTTTTAAAGTATAAATGATTTTTAAATATACCTCATTCATTCATTTATGCATTTTTTTTTATTATCTGCCAGTGGAGTAAGAAAAATTATTTTCATGCAAATGTAAACAAGAGTATTTTTCTCAACGCACCACTAATATATATATATATATTTTTTTTGCTTTTTTTATACCCAGGAAAAAAGACGAAATATCTTATGTGATTTCTCTTGTTTTCTTATGCATCTTGATTTAAGAATCTTTCGGTATTTTGACTGGAAACATGACAAAATACTAATTATTTAAAGTATTTTTAATTCATTGTACATATTTTCATGATGCATACACAAGTCATGGTTTTTTTTTTATTTATTTTTTTACACAGGATCTTGTAGATCTATTTTATTTAAAAAGATTTGTATTTTTTTATTCATTTAGTTCTTGGCATATACATATTTCCTTCAGGATTTCCAGTGTGGTTGGATGCACTGATGATGAGCATAATCCTATCATAAATACAAATTTATTTGGTCATCTTTATTTTCTTACAAATGCAAAAGCAACAGTTATTCTTTGTCTGGTTTCATTTTAATATTGGTAATATTTCTATAACGACGACGTGATGGTAATAATTCAAAAACATTATTCAAGGGGTGTGTTGTCTCTCGTTATAATCAAAGCTTTTCTCTGAACAGCAATTTGGTATAAATGAGGGACTGACTTTTGCTTTAATCCTATAATTTTCCCAGCTACTCTTATAATTCTGTCTAATTTAACTTTATACACAGAAGTAACTCGTCCAAACCACACAGTTATATTATACCCTAAAACACTCACAATTAAGCCTGTATGAACTCTTTGCAGCACAGCTTTGCTCACACAAAACTCTTTCAGTTTCCTTAGCAAGAATAGCCTTTGATTTGCTTTCTTACAAATAAGAGCCACATTATCAGAGAAGTTCAATTTACAGTCTATCATGATTCCTAAATACTTAAAAGTCTTCACAATTTCAACGGTTTGATCACATAACATTATTTCTGTTAGAGGCTCTGGATGATTTAAAATCAACTCTTTTGTTTTACTTACATTTATCAATAAAGAACTTTCTTCACACCATTTTTTTTAGTTTCAAAACCTGCTCCTCATACTCAAGATGTACACAGTCTTTCCATAAAAGTGCCACAAGTGCCATATCATTTGCATATTTATATAGTTTGTAATTCTCATGCTGCACTCTTATACCACTTGTATAAACAGAAAATAAAAGGGGTGACAGGACGTATCCTTGGGGTGCCCCCGTGTTTAAAGATATAATATCTGATTTGAACCCCCGAGCACAAACTCGCTGTGGTCGATTTGTTAAAAAATGCTTTATCCAATGAACTATTCCCCCATTCACACCTAGAACCAGGAGACGTTCCAAGAGTAAATGTACCTGCATGGTATTAAAGGCAGAGGTGTAATCTATAAAAAGAAGACGCACATAAGCCTTTGCTTTGTAAATGGCTAGCAATTGTATCGACCAAAGTGAGCGTTGCGTCCTCTGTTCCTCTTTGCGATTTATATGCAAATTGCAGTACATCTAATTGTTCTGATATGTTTGGTTTTAGATGATAACTAACTACTCTTTCCATGCATTTAGCTAGTATTGAGGTTAACGCCACAGGACAAAAGTCCTCTAGATCTTTTGCTCTCACTTTTTTCGGAAGGGGTCGTATAAATGATAACTTCCACATACTTGGTATCGTCTGTAAGTCTAATAAAACCTGAAATAATTTTCTGGGAAAGTTTGTGTGCATTGGGAATCATATTTTTCAAATAAAGCCAGGATAACACTCATTTTACGAGTTTACACAGAGAAAATGACATGAATATAACAGTGGACAAATGCATAAAGTGCAGTATAATTTGAAATCACAAATTTAAAGTTTAAAGCATTCAATTCACACGGACCGACCGTCACACAGAGAACACGCGATCATGATACATACTTCACAAGATCTCACAGCTGGACTAGACTAAGTTTGCAAGGTTTGTGAAATTAAATGTTCATTAGTTATTCAAAGATTTGTTTAAATGATATAAAATGCGTATTTGCTTAATGCTGACGGCAAACGAGAAAGTATTATAATGTTTGCCTTTCTATTACTAATAATGTAAAAGCAATCCTTATAATACTTGTATACATTAATTCCTTTAACCGTTCTATCTGATTATTAGAAAGACTTCTATCTGTATTAGACAGAACTGTTAACAACGACATTAAACGAGAGAGAGAGTGAGCACTGTGTGTGTTCAGGTGCTGCAGCTCTCCATGCCATCAAAATAAAAGTCCAGCCTCGAACACATCGTGCAAGCAGAAAACTTATCGGCAGATGCTGATTTTTGAAAAATGACAAATATTGGCCGATATATAGGCCTTGGCAATCTTTCGGTCAACCACTATCATCTGTTAGTGTTGCTGGTGCAGGTCCTCTCCCCATTTTACCATATTTATCCATATTTAGTGTCTGCCTTCTTGCTGTTGGCTAAATAGAAATCAAATGTTTATTTCATTACCCTAATTAAGAAATGTAACATGTTGTATTAGAGAACATTTATTAATGTGAAAAGCGCATTAGATTTTGGGAAGAAAAAGCAGCTGCACATTGAAATAGACACTGAATAAATGTTTTTTTTAAATGTTTGTACAAGTATGCGGACGTCTTTTTGTCGGATGCTGTTGTCGCGATCAGTCGTAATTTCAAAGCTCCATTGATCATGACTTTTCATAGTCGTGGTGTCCACGCTAAACTCAGAGTGGATTGAACTAACTCTGTTCAGCTGTTTCTCATCTCTGGGTTAATCAACTCAAGAGTTCAAGTTTTAACTAAGGTTTTGTTGAACCAGCTTTCTGGAATAGACCCCAGCACTTGATTTAGGCACATCATGCTGCGTGCTTATTGGCTCACTGAAATTGACAAGATTAACTCCTTAGGTATAGAAATTTGATACCAGACTTTTTTTTTATCCTAGATTGTATTGAGGCAATTCTGTCGGTGCCTAAAAAGCATTGAACTTGATACCCAGCCCTACTGATCTTTACCCTTTTGAAACTTGTGCCTGTTTCTTTTTCCATCATTTGATGACTTTTGCTGTTGTTGCAAATCAACTTAAAATGGTAATTATGAATAATCGATCATAACTAGTTGTGATTGATTATAAATATTTAGATCCACTGTAAGTATTTACTTGACATCTCAGTGTCAACTGTCTGTCATTTCTAAGAACATTACTTTCCTATTTAAGGAAAACAACTTTCTTACTGTACAATACTACTTAGAGAATCATGATTAGGGACTCCAGTTATGAACACACAATGAACAACCTCAAGGGTGATACGAATAAGACTTTATTAACTACATAAACACTTAAACTAGTCTAACACACACACACACACACACACACATAGAGTTGGCATAGGAAAAGGGGTTGAAGCTTAAGCAGTAAAGAGAAGAAAAATAAAGACATAAAGCTATGGTACAATTTGATATTCAGCAGATCTACAGCCTTAAGGAAACATCAGTTTCTTAGTTCAAACACACTTTTGTAAAAAGGTGCAAATTATACTTATTGTATCAAATTAATAAGACTAAGTTTGATATTTGCATGTCTTGTTTGTCTGAAAGGGAGTCCTGATGCAATCTGAAGGCTTAAAGGTATAGTTCACCCAAAAATGAAAATTATGTAATTAATAACTCACCCTCATGTCGTTCCAAACCCGTGAGATCTCCGTTTATCTTCAGAACACAGTTTAAGATATTTTATATTTAGTCCGAGAGCTCTCAGTCCCTCCATTGAAGCTGTGTGTACGGTCTACTGTCCATGTCCAGAAAGGTAAGAAAAACATCATCAAAGTACTCCATGTGACATCAGAGGCTCAGTTAGAATATTTTGACGCATCGGAAATACATTTTGGTCCAAAAATAGCAAAAACTACGACTTTATTCAGCATTGTCTTCTCTTCCGTGTCTGTTGTGAGAGAGTTCAAAACAAAGCAGTTTGTGATATCCGGTTCACGAACGAATCACTCTATGTAATCGGATCTTTTTGAACCAGTTCACCAAATCAAACTGAATCGTTTTAAACGGTTCGCGTCTCCAATACGCATTAATCCACAAATGACTTAAGCTGTTAACTTGTTTAATGTGGCTGACACTCCCTCTGAGTTAAAACAAACCAATATCCCGGAGTAATTCATTTACTCAAACAGTACACTGACTGAACTGCTGTGAAGAGAGAGATGAAGATAAAAAAGTTAACAGCTTAAGTCATTTGTGGATTAATGCGTATTAGAGACGCGAACCGTTTAAAACGATTCAGTTCGATTTGGTGAAGTGGTTCAAGAAGATCCGTTTACATCGAATGATTCGTTCGTGAACCGGATATCACAAACTGCTTTGTTTTGAACTCTCTCACACAACAGACACGGAAGAGAAGACAATGCTGAATAAAGTCGTCGTTTTTGCTATTTTTGGACCAAAATGTATTTTCGATGCTTCAAAATATTCTAACTGACCCTCTGATGTCACATGGACTACTTTGATGATGTTTTTCTGACCTTTCTGGACATGGACAGTAGACCGTACACACAGCTTCAATGGAGGGACTGAGAGCTCTCGGACTAAATCTAAAATATCTTAAACTGTGTTCTGAAGATAAACAGAGGTCACACGGGTTTGGAACGACATGAGGGTGAGTTATTAAAGACAAAATTTTCATTTTTGGGTGAACTAACCCTTTAAGTTGATCTTTGCGGAAGTTGGTTGATGAAAACGAACGAGTTTGAGTCAGAGGATCTTGAAGTGGAAAGACTAGACTGAAAGCCTGGCACAAGCTTAGATTGTTTTCTTGGGGACTCTTAGCTCTGCATCTTGCCCTGGAGTTTCTGGATCTCAAAAACCTATCTGATCTGATGATCAGTGATCTATAAAGGGTGACAATTGGCGCTTTTCCACTACACAGTACCAGCTCGCCTTAACTTGACTCACCTCGACTTGCCTTTGTTTGGTTTTCCACTGTGTAAACGTTGTACCTGTACCTGCTTCCAGGTACTTTTTTCGTATCTTGCAAGGTTCTAAGTGAGCTGAGGTGATACTAAAATGTGACGTGAAAACACTGCAGACTGCTGATTGCTCAGAGCGAATCATCACTATTCATTGCACGCTCCAGACGGAGTATCCTGAATAACCCCGCCAGCAGTGTTTCGTTCTGCTGCCCTCGGCCTCTCCAGAAACAACGTTTATCTTCTTGCTGTGAGGAACAGCCACATCCCGAGGATCAAAAACAGCATACACTCGATTTCTCCATTGTCCTGTGTGTGTGCCTAGCAGGTGTGTGTCGTGTAGAAGATTACGTCACGGCAGTTTCCTGCGGCGTCGCTATGACGACCAGGTACTATTGTGGAGGTACTATCTGCAATGTAAAATAGATTGAAAAGCGAGCAGAGTTGAGTCGAGTCAAGTTGGGACTGGTAATGGAAAAGTGCCAAATGTTACACCCTCATGACTTAAATAAGCCAATGAAAAATGTTAACTTTTGGAGGGAAAGTTTACAACCCTTTGTCCTTAGGCATATGGTCTTTGATTGGATGTTGATGAAAAAACTATTAAAGGTTCTGGTAACACTAATACCTTCCATAGGTATCAACATATAATATAAATGAACATTTTAGACCATTTAAAATGCAGCTGAAAGATACCAGACATGGCATACCGGTGACCTCTGTTGACAATAGTATGCATTCTAAAATGTTCATTTGAAAGAGTTTGTTTCAATACATAAGCAAAACACTATAAGAGGAAAAATAGTGATATGGGGGAAATTAGGTACATGTCCCTACATTTCTCAAGTGGTTAAATCTAGAGGGAGATTAGATGGACAGTACAGTACAGGGTACATTTGTCTGTTTCAAAGTGAATTTAGAGAAATAGAGTTATAAAACAATCTTCTCTTGATATGTGTCTGTTGCATGTTGGGGAGGGGTATTGTCCACTATTTGTTAAACAACAAATACTCATGTGTCTGATCCACTTCATTCATTATACTGTGCATTGCGGCAGGGGTTCCTTTGACATAGATAAAGTAATGCTAACCTACTGATAAATATAACAAATGCCACAGCATCACTTTCTATAGCAATAAATGTAGCCAGTGAAGATCTCAGGAACCCAAGGCAGTTTTAGCATAAACTCTCAGGGACTTATATACCCTTGTTAGGAAAGCCATCACCGAATGAGCAATGGAAATGATTGACAGCAGCTCTCTTTCTTCCTGTAGGCGTGACGTCCGTGACCCCTATCACACAGCTTCGAGCAATAAGGAGTAAAACCCATGAGGGCCAGCCCGAATGTAAGAACCCGTTCAAGGCGATGATGGCGGCGGGGCAGCGGCACTTCTCTCCGGATCCGTGTGGCCCGCAGCAGCCGGAGGTTTTCTCTGCGTTCTCTAGGCAGAGGCACGGAGGCATGCTGAGCCCTCCCTCAGAAGCCTTCGGCGACGACTCTGTGTCCCCGCGAACAGACGCTCTCGGCAGCCCTGATGGGTTTGTGCGCAACACCCCCTGTGGCTTCAAGGGGACTAGCAGTCCTGGGGCCATGCACAGCAGCAGCCGCATCCCTCTGTCTTCTCCTGGAGTCATGATGCACGGCTCACCTGCTGCCCAGTCATCTTGCATCATGGCTGGAAGGACTAACATGCCTCTGTCCCCTCCGGTTCCCAACAGGAGCCCCGTCATGAAGAAGCCCCTGTGCAGCTACCTGCCGGGCATGGACTCCAGCAGGACCGTGTTTCCACACAAGGCCCCGTCTGCTCCCGCTTGCACCTTGCAGAGCAAACAGCTGAGCTCCGAGAAGGATCCTCTCGGCATCCTGGATCCCATTCCCAGTAAACCCAACCCTTCCACTTTCCAGCCCAATGCCCACTCTCAGGTACCAATGATGAATGTAAACATCCCCCCCGCCATTGTCCCACTGCCAAGTAACCTGCCTCTACCCTCGGTGAAGCCAGGGCCGATGGGTCACATGCAGAGGACACAGCACACCGCCTCCATCTCCCCGTCGCCGGTCACCTCTCCCATACACATGTCCGGGCCGGCATTGGGCCGCATGGAGGCATCTCCGCAGCGCTCCCGCTCCTCCTCCACCTCCTCGGAGCAAGGTGGCTTCGCCATTCCCCCCTGCAGCAGTTTGAAGGTCCCGCCACGCTCACCCAGGCCCTCCATGAGCTCGCCCCGTCCCACTCTGCCCTCCAGCCCGTCTGGCAAACCGGACACTCTCCACCAGTACAAAGACGTGCCCAGCCAGCTGCTGGCCGGGATGAGTGCTCAACACAACTCTATGTATCTGCCGGCCCCGGGCACTGCCCCACAGAAAGAGCACCCAGGCCTCTTGGGAATGCCACTGAACCAGATCCTTAACCAACACAATGCTGCCTCTTTCCCTGCCAGCAGCCTCCTCTCAGCGGCCGCCAAAGCACAGCTAGCAAATCAAAACAAGCTGGGGAGTGGTGGGGCAAGTGCGGGGACGTCTGATGTCGACCGGACCATTGAATGCCACAATTCTCTAAATCCCATGCTGCCACCCAACCCTGCAATGATTGCGGCCGGAGGTGAGAGCCAGAGTGGACGCGCTGCACTTCGGGACAAGCTGATGGCACAGCAGCGTGACCCTCTACGCAAGCGCAAACTTCCTCCCAATGCTAACCACGATAGCACTTTCTTCATGAGGACACCACGCCCCTCAGTCGAGCAGATGAGAAAAACTTCTCGGTTGCCCTCCAACACGTCGATGGCTCAGCTGCTGCAGTCTCTGAGCAACCACAGCTCGCACGGACCCCTGGGCCGAAGCTTGTGTGAGGCTCCGAGTGCGCAGGTCCAGCAGCGTCTCCACGGCCCTGGAGTGGAGTCTGTGGCACAGTATCCCACCGGGATCAACCAGATTCAGGCCAAGCCGATGAGAAACTGCGGGCCTGTGAACCAAAGCGGACAAGTTCCTCTTGGAAACCATGTGATGGGACACTCAAACTCTCACTTTCAGCCACGCTTCCCACCAAACGTCAACTGCATGCTGCCCGCTGGCGGCACTGACTCCTCGACCAACGCAGGTGAGGAGAGTCTCCAGCTTGTGCTGATGTTTGCAGAGGCATCATGCACTTATTGTTTTTGAGAGAGTGGGGTTGTCATGCTTGTCATGTGTAATAGGCTTATTATTTATTTAAATGTTCCTTTTTTATTCAAAATATTCCCAAACATGTTAAAGGCATTGTTCACCCAAAAATTTACATTCTGTCATTAATTACTCTCCCTCATGTCCTTCCAAACCTGTAAGACCTTCGTTCACCTCGGGAGCACAAATTAAGATATTTTTGAAATCTGAGAGCTCTCTGACCCTCCATAGACCACAAGGATCCTAACATGATCAAGGCACAGAAACATAGCAAAGACATGTAAAACAGTCCATGTGACATCAGAGGTTCAACCGTAATTTTACGAATCTACAAGAATAGTTTTTGTGCACAAAGAAAACCAAAAATAGCAACTTTATTCAGCAATTCTTCTCCTCCTCATCCCGTATGCGTGCCGCCATTGTCGAGACCATATCATGACGTATGAGCTTACTTCCACGCATGTGTGTTCGATGTAAGCAGCGCCACCATGTGCATGTGTTGTTTACATGAAGTGGAAGCAAGCACATTTACGGTCTTATGGGTTTGGAACGACATGAGTAATTAATGACAGAATTTTCATTTTTGGATGAACTATTTCTTTATGAAATATCTTGATTCTCAAAAATGTGTAAGTGAATGCATTTTGCAACTTTATAGATTTATTAGTTGATCTATAACGGGTGATGGGCAAAGTAGCCTAATATTAATGCTATCTATTAACTATGCATAAATCCTGTCTTTTTCTTAAGTACCAGATATGGGTGTCGTAATATCATAAACTATTTTTAATATGACTGACTTTGTATTTTAGGTGAATTTAATAAAACATTGTAAGTTACTAATTATAACACTTACATTGCCCAGAAAGAGTGAAGGAAATTTACATTATCAGATTTCGTTATCATTGACTTGAAGTTCTAGCACTCTCATAAACTCCCATTATAATCACTGATGCTATTTATACTGTGACGTGATTATCTTACTTATGTTTGTACACATTTGCACTTTATTGTTTCTGATGAGAGAATTCACCAGAGAGCAGAATTTAGTCAGCGAGTGCACACAGAACAAAACACCGGTGTTTCAGCGATGACTCATCTGAATGCCTCTGATTGGTTTCATAAGCTCAACAGAGGTAATAATGCACAGTGCTGTAATAAGGTGTCTGTCTCTGACTCGGCAGCAGCCAGTGAATGCAGTTTAGGAAGCTGCTCAAAAGTCTGAGGGGACACATGCCTCTTGGTTTGAATGGGCATGATGCATCTGTTTGTTATAGTAAACATTAATTGAACAAGTATTGGTATTGAGAATTGTGAAATTTCACTGCTATCTAAGATGTTTGCGTCACCTTATTTCAAAAATAAGTAATTCTATTGTAATATTGTTATATTGAAGTATAAAATGACTGGTGTTGTAATGTAAGATTTCAGAGATTTTATGGTTTTAGGTTTCTCTGGTTATTATTGGTGGCAGCTTCTGATTACAAGGCCAGAAGGAAAAAAACTAATTTGGAAGCAATCATTAAAAACACTACTTTTCTTTTTTCATGGTGTGCCACTGTAAATTTTTGCAGGCCAAGAAAAAATCTTGCGCTGAGCCATTAAATACAGTATAATAATTACCACTCTGCATATTGATATATTTTGTAATCTTGAATATTTGTTTTTGTTATAGTATGTGTGAGTTGCTGAAGCTCTTATATAGTGAATATAGTCACACACAAACAACTTGTAGATTTGACTGTGTTCAGTATTAAATGTAAGCTGATATTGAAAAAAGAATAACTGCTTAAATTCGTAAGGCCACCAAATAGATTTTCTAGTTGATATAATAATAATAATAATAATAACAATAATAATTTTAATAATATTAACGTTGTCTGAAAAAAAAGCAGAACTCAACTGTGAGAGTGATGTGTTCGGAAAGATATAGAAAACAAACATGTTCGCCGGGAACTGCTAACGCGACATGGTTAGCTACTTGCTAGCAGTTGCATACATACAGACATAAAACTTAATTGATCACATAAACAGAGTAAGAAGAGATGACTGAAAGGATGATGGCGAATGATTTGTAGAACCAGAGCGCCACTGACTAAAATCTAATCTTGTTAAATGTGTGGAAGTACTGTTCCGTAGATACACAGAGCACGTGTGATCGCAAATCTCGAAAGTGAAAGTAAATGCCAGCAATTTATTTAAAGTATAATCATGCCCAAAGACATACTGTGAGAGAAAACATTTAAATATATTTATTTCCTCCCATCTCGTGTTTACTCACTTTAGGGGTTCCATAGTACACGTCATTTCCTTTCTAAACGCTGTATTCTTCTTCTTCCATTTTATGTGCATATTATACACATCTATAGCACATATATCGACCTACTATTGCTGTCATGATTTATTTATAATCAATTTCTTCCTTGTTTTCACTCTTTACTCTTCACACACATCTATCTATCTATATACAGTTGTGCTATACAGTTTTTTTTGTAGTCTTGAATAAGCTATTTAACATAACAGATTGTTTATATATTCTCCACAAGGCAAATTAATAACTGAATTTATAAAAAGTCAAGTCAAGTCTGCATTGTCAATTCTTCCACATGTCCAGTACATACATACAGAGAATCGAAATTGCGTTACTCTCAGACCTTCGGTGCATACAGATAACATTAACAGTAGAGCCTAAAAATCTAGATCAAATATAAAATATAAGATACAGCTATACAATAAGGGAATGTAAAAAAGACATATAATACATTTTAAAATAAAGTTAAAGCAGTGCAAGGCACATGGCAGATAGAGTGCAAATCAGTGAAGTGAACAAACAGTGCAGATAAAAAGATTTTTAGTGCGAAAAAAAGCTTATTCAGTCTGATTAAAGTGACTTGATGTGGTGCATGACTAGCCGTTAAAAGCACTTCATGATAAAAGGATTAAGTGCAACTGGATGGTAGTCATTGAAGCAGGATGGAGGCGGCTTCATCGGGACTGGAATGATGGTGGTAGTTTTGAAGCATGTGGGAACAACAGCCTGACTCAGTGAGATGTTGAAAATGTCTGTGAAGACATCAGTAAGTTTCACTGCACAGTCTCTCAGTACATGTCCAGAAATATGTTGTCAGGACACAGAGCTGCCATGCATTGATCCTGCTGAAGGATCTCCTCACGCTGTCTGGGGTCAGCGTCATCACCTGGTCACAGGGAGTAGGTGGAGTCTTCTGTGTACCGGTGCTGTTTTGTTCCTCAAAGCTAGTGAAGAAGGTGTTCAGCTCGTTCAGCAGAGCGATGGTGCTGTCACAGGTCTGCGGTGGGGGCTTGTAGTCCGTAATGGTCTGTATCCCCTGCCACAGGCTCCGTGCATCTCTGCTGTCACTGAATTGATAAGCTCCTCTCTGTGTGGTGTAAACAAAGTCTAAAATGTTATTACCTCGAGTTGCAAAGTTAATGTGTTGGTGTATTTTTGGAAACACACTCTTTAAGTCAGCATGGTTGAAATCCCCAGCTATGATGAGAAAAGCATCGGGGTGTGCTGTCTGCTGCTCACTGATGTGCTGGTACAGTTCATTAAGTGCGTCGTTACTGTTGCTGTTGATCGGGGGAATGTAAACCGAGATGAGCAGTATAGCAGTATATTCCCTCGGCAGATAGAACGGCCGGCACTTAATAATCATAAACTCCACCAGGGCTCAGTAGTGTTTGCAGATCATAGTAGTAATCGGATGTAGTCCAGTTTATTGTCCATAGAGCGTACATTAGCCAGTACGATGTTGGGGATAGATGGCTTGTGTGGGTTAGCCGTTAGCCTAGCCCAGATACCTCCGCGCTTACCCCTCTTCTGCTCTGCTGGGGGCGAGATGCAGTCGTGGGGATCGGTGGTGTAGGCCTTCGTAGCAGACCGAGATCCCGCAGCTGTTCTGCGTGCCTGGAGTTTAACTCAAAAAATGCGGTTCTGCCGTCATCCAGCAGAAACTCACGACTGTATGCGCGCTTAAAGACAGGTATACGCGATGACGACGTACAAAAACACTGCGACTCACAAGACAAAAAACACGAAAACACCGTTCTGTCAGGACAGAGAGAAGCCGCTTCGTGTGGACGCGCCACCATCACTAAAATGTCCTCATTCAAAAGTTTGCCCTTAATAAGATTACCTTAAGATTACCCTTGAATCTTCATACTTGTATAGTTTCCTGGATGATTCATGAGTTGTTCATGAGTCCCTTGTTGGTCCTGAGTAGTTAAACTGCATGCTGTTCTTCAGAAAAATCTTCCAGCTCCTACACATTCTTTGTTTTCCTAAACTTTTCTGCATATTTGAGCCCTTTCCAATAGTGACTGTATGATTTTGAGATCCATCTTTTCACATGGAGGACAACTGGGGGACTCATAACACTCCAGTTACTGACGTAACCTGGGTTCCCTGAGATGAGGGATGATGATGAGACTCTAAGGGGAAAACTCCTGTTTTAATCTGTACTGAAGCCTGATTTGTTCACGTTTGTGTAGCTGCACAAACCAGTGGTGCTTTAGCCCTCCAGAAAGGGTGGAGCCAATCCCTATATACGTCGGCTTAGAGCTCCATTGTGTTCTGTTTTGTTCTGGTGAACAAACAGGCTTCAGTACAGTCTCACGCAATTAAGAGACCATTCGGAAGGGAACTATTGTATAAGGGGAAAACATTTACTGATGCTTAAAAAGTCAATACAATCAATTAATCAGGGCAAATTTAACTTATTTTGTCTTCTGGGAAACATTTAAGTTTTTATGTAGCTTCTTATGTGCAGTACTAAATGAAAAAAATAAAAGTAAGAATTTACACATTATCCCGTTAAAAAATGTGCACCCTCTGGCTCTTAATGCTTTGGTCTCTTCTTGAGCATCAGTAAATGTTTCCGCCTTTTGTAATAGCTCAATAAGTTGTCCTCAGTGTGAAAATATGGATTTCAAAATCAGTCACTTTTGGAAAGGGTTCAAATATGCAGAAGATGCTGGAAAACCAAAGAATGTGCAGGAGCTGGAGGATTTTTCTGAAAAACAGCAGGCAGCTTACCTGTTCAGGACAAACAAGGGATTTATGAACAACTATCCCAAAATATAAAACTAGTCATGGATCATCCAGGAAATGACTAAGATTCAAGGGTATGTAAACTTTTGAATGGGATAATTTTTATAAATTTAGTTATTGTCTTGAGTATATGTTAACATCTGTTATGTGAAACAGCTTATTCAGGACAGTACTAAATAAAATAAAAAAAAATCTAATTTTTGTAATGTTTTTATTTTTTTTAAAAAATTTCAATTATTAACATTTTGCATATTCATCAAGGGTTATGTAAACTTATGAGCACAACTATATATATATATATATGGGCATTTTTAATAGACTTCAGACTTGACTTGACCCGACCTGAAATGAATCCAGACTTGATTAAACTTGAGGAAAAGGACTCGTGAAAATTTTAAAAGTGACTTGAGTCTTTTATCCTTAAATGCTTATATAGATGATATTCAAAAGTTGGGCCGCATCCACACTCTGGCATCCAAGAAGTGTTCAGGGTTGTTTATGGTAAATACAGGTACATCTCAAAGAATTAGTATATCATGGAAAAGGTCTTTATTTTTTGTAATTTAATTACAACAAACTTTCTTATATTCTAGATTCATTGCACACAAACTGAAACTGAGTTTTTTATTTTATTCTGATGGTTACGACTCACAGCTAAGGAAAATTAAAAATTCAGTATCTAAAAAAAAATTATATTCCATTTTGAGCTTGATTAGTTTGATTAATTTAGAGTATAAATACTGTGTACCTCTTGGGCTAGTTTAGAACATACAACCACAATTATGGGAAAGACTACTGACTTGACAGTAGGGCTGTGCGATTAATTGAAATCATCATAAAATCACAATTTGAGCGTGCAGAATTTCTAATTTGCTTTATAGCGAAATTTTTCCACGGCCCCAACCTCCTGCAGTATGCTATCCGATCCAATCAGAATGCAGCATGCCTAAATGTAGCGCTAGAACAGAGCACACCAGGTTTTTTAGAGCCCATGTTAATGGATCAGAGCGTTCACACTGCACGCAATAAAAATGTGAACAGAAAAGGTTAGAAATAGAAAGGTGCAAAAATAATATCTAGCGCATGAGCATAGAGCGATTTGTGAGTGCACAGGATACAGATTGAGAGAGAGGATAGACACATTTTAAATGTGCGCACTCTCTCCGGGCGAAAGCAGCGTGTATCTGAGCGCACGTGCCTGGTTTTATGCAAGAGCAAAGGAAATCCGCATGCGAGCAGAGAGATTCACCCTCGCGCATTATATTAATGTGCTTTCGCGCTATTAATGCGCTTTCTCTGCTGCTTCTGCACCTGTATACGCACTGCAGATGGAGTACTTGTGAACCTGGCGCAACACGTAGATTTCAACACCTGAGGCACCGCTACAATGAGGTCTATGACCAATGAGAGGTTTTTGTTTTTTTTGCCATGCATTGGTCATACATGTCTAGACATTTTGTCATACCTGAACTTAGTGATTATTTTGACTCATGTCTGTTCTAGAGACATGTTACAACTTTTTGATAAAGTTTTAATTGGTTTTCTTTTGGAAATACATTTCAAATTCATACTGAATGCATTTATGACTGTAAAGCTTGTCTGTGTGTCAAAATCGTGATTTTAAATCGAAACCGCAAAATTGATCAAAGAAATCGCGACAGCCCTACTTGACAGTTATCCAGAAGATGATCATCAACAACCTCCACAAGGAGGGTAAGCCACAGAAGGTCATTGCTGAAAAGGCTGGCTGTTCACAGAGTGCTGTATCAAAATATATTCACAGAAAGTTGACTGGAAGAAAAAAGTGTGGTAGGAAAAGGTGCACAAGCAACATGGATGACCACAGCCTTGGGAAGATTGTCAGGAAAATTCGATTCAAGAACTTGGGTGAGCTTCACAAGGTGTGGACTGAAGCCAGAGTCAGCGCATCAAGAGTCATCACGCTCCGACATCTTCAGGAATAGGGCTAATCTGTCACATTCGTAGAACCAAGCCACTCCTGAACCAGAAAATAACGTCTGAAATATTTCACCTGGGGTAAGGAGAAAAAGAACTGGACTGTTGCTCAGTGGTCCACAGTCCTCTTTTCAGATAAAAGTAAATTTAGCATTTGATTTGGAACTCAAGTCTGGAGGAAGCCTGGAGAGGCACTGAATCCAAAGTCCAGTGTGAAGTTTATGAAGTCAGTGATGATTTGGGTGCCGTGATGTCTGCTGGTGTTGCTCCATTGTGTTTTATCAAGTCCAAAATCATGCAGCCATCTACCAGGAGATTTTTGAGCACTTTATGCTTACATCTGCTGACAAGCTTTATGGAGATGTTGATTTTATTTTGCAGCAGGACTTAATAACCTGCCCACAGTGCCAAAACCACTTCCAAGTGGTTTGCTGACCATGATACTACTGTGCTTGATTAGCCAGCCGACTCATGATAAGAGCAGATCATTTGTAACTCTAAGGAGAGCAGTCTCAGTACTATGATACGGTCTAAATCCTGACTGGAAATCCTCACATATACCATTTTTCTCTAAGAAGGAATATAATTGTGTGGATACCACCTTTTCTAGTATCTTGGACAGAAAAGGGAGATTCGAGATTGGTCTATAATTAACTAGTTCTTTGGGGTCAAGTTGTGGTTTTTTGATGAGAGGCTTAATAACAGCCAGTTTGAAGGTTTTGGGGACATATCCTAATGACAATGAGGAATTAATAATAGTCAGAAGAGGATCTATGACTTCTGGAAGCACCTCTTTCAGGAGCTTAGATGGTATAGGGTCTAACATACATGTTGTTGGTTTAGATGATTTAACAAGCTTATACAATTCTTCCTCTCCTATGGTAGAGAATGAGTGGAACTGTTCCTCAGGGGGTCTATAGTTCACTGTCTGATGTGATACTGTAGCTGACGGCTGAATGGTTGCAATTTTATCTCTAATAGTATCGATTTTAGAAACTGTGCTGAAACAGTCCTCCATAAAGCGGTACACAGCAGGCTTGAGTGAGGAATGCCACATGTCACGACCCCGAGATGAACTCCACTTGGTCCATTGTCAACATTTGGGTGTAGTTATGCAAATCGTTCCAAATTGTGATGTAGACATGTGGGGATGTGTTAGAAAAAGCTGTTTTAGGAGGGTATGGTTAACTCTTAACTTTAACTACTAATTACATTAGAGAGATGATTACCTGCTGTCAGCTCACCATAATGTCATCATAATAAACGCTGTCATAATCACACTTATAACCCAAATTCAGTCATTTGTTAGACTGTAAGATATCTTATGGTTTGCGATATACTGGTAAGAATTCTCCCCATGATAAGAATTAGTTTTCCAGCAATAACGATAAAATCTAGTTGACTTATTTGTGTGTGTGACAGTGCACATGACATCTTGGAAGGCGGATGTAAACTTGAGGAGGAGTTTATCGCTAAATGAGGAGCTCCTTCTACACTCTGGTTTGCTCAGGGCTGTACAGTGCAGAAAAAATCGTTCTGAATAAACGTACTACAGTAGCACATGTAATACAGTGTTGTGTGTGTGTGTGTGTGTGTGAGCCTGTTTACAAACCTGTTGTCCAACGAAGATATAATTTATTAACATGCTTTTTCTTCAAATTAACTTAAAAACATAGTCGAGTGTTTGAGATAACTTCCCTTTGTGACCAGACTTTTCATATTACAGATTGATATATATATATATATATATATATATATATATGATAAAGGCTATGTCGATTAGCATTGCTTTATTATAAATATGATTTCCTTATAAAAAAAAAAAAAATACCCAAGATTGCATGAATAACACAGAAAATCCATATGTTCTGTGCAATCGTATGTTAATTCTTTCTATCTGCATTTTATTCAGCTACAGCGATGACGGGATACCTTTGTGCATATAAGGCATTTCCTGGAGGATCTTTTTACTTCTGCTTTGGATATGTGGAGTTTCTGTGCGAGGGCACCCTCCGGTTTGAAGAATGAATTAAACTGTCATTACATTACATGTGTTTTCAATTCAATTCAATTCAAGTTTATTTTGTATAGCGCTTTTTACAATACAAATCGTTACAAAGCAGCTTTACAGAAAATTGTTTCTACAATATTTAGTAGTAGCTAGTAGTTTGTGCACATTTGACAGGATTTTAGAAAAGAAAAAAGGCATTATTAATAATAATAATAATACAAGACGTAGTCAGCTAGACGATGAACTATCAATATTATTAATTAATAGTTATTATATGATGCAGTCACACATGTAGCAATAATTGTTAGTTCTGTTTGTTGATTCAAGGTTAGCATCATCTGAGGTCCTCTGAGGGTCAGCATCATCTCTTCTCAGGTGTTCTGGATCCAGACTGGAGCTTGTGTAAATCCTAGTTACCACGAGATGAAGATCCCAGCAGAAACAGAGAAACAAACAGAGACATCATTAGCATAGCTGCTGATCCAACAGAGTAAAATTAGTTTAACCCAAGCTAAAGAATAAAAATGCACATTTGATCAGATGCAACTACACTCACAATTTAAGAGATACATTATTCGTATGCTTGGTGAAAGAGAAGTGTTTTTAATCTAGATTTAAACAGAGAGAGTGTGTCTGAACCCCGAACATTATCAGGAGGGCTATTCCAGAGTTTGGGAGCCAAATGTGAGAAAGCTCTACCTCCTTTAGTGGACTTTGCTATCCTAGGAACTACCAAAAGTCCAGCGTTTTGTGACCTTAGGGTGCGTGATGGGTTGTAGCGTGGTAGAAGGCTAGTTAGGTGCGCAGGAGCGCAGGCCCCATTTAGGGCCTTATAGGTAAGTAATGATAATTTGTAACTGATACAGTACTTAATAGGTAGCCAGTGCAGAGACTGTAAAATTGGGGTAATATGATCATATTTTCTTGACCTGGTAAGGACTCTAGCTGCTGCATTTTGGACGACCTGTAGCTTGTTTATTGAAGAAGCAGGACAACCACCTAGAAGTGCATTACAATAGTCCAGTCTAGAGGTCATGAATGCATGAACTAGCTTTTCTGCATCAGAAACAGATAACATGTTTCGTAGCTTGGCAATGTTTCTAAGATGGAAGAATGCAGTTTTTGTAACATTGGAAATATGATTTTCAAAAGACAAGTTGCTGTCCAATATAACACCCAGATTTCTGACTGTAGAGGAAGTAACAGTACATCCGTCTAGTTGCAGATTGTAATCTACAAGATTCTGTGTAGTGTTTTTTGGTCCAATAATTAATATCTATGTCTTATCCGAATTTAATTGGAGAAAATTATTTGTCATCCAATCTTTTACATTTTTAACACACTCTGTTAGCTTAGATAATTGGGAAGTTTCATCTGGTCTCGTTGAGATATATAGCTGAGTATCATCAGCATAACAGTGGAAGCTAATTCCGTATTTTCTAATAATATTACCAAGGGGCAACATGTATATTGAAAATAGAAGGGGACCTAGGACGGATCCTTGTGGCACTCCATATTTTACTGATGACAAATGAGATGACTCCCCATTTAAGTAAACAAAATGGTAGCGATCGGACAGGTAGGATCTAAACCATCTTAGAGCCTGCCCTTGAATACGTGTATAGTTTTGTAATCGATCTATGAGTATGTCATGATCTATGGTGTGGAACGCAGCACTAAGATCAAGTAAAACTAGAAATGAGATGCAGCCTTGATCTGACGCAAGAAGCAGGTCATTTGTAATTTTAACAAGTGCAGTTTCTGTGCTATGGTGAGGCCTGAAACCTGACTGAAATTCTTCATACAGATCATTTTTGTGCAGAAAGGAGCTCAATTGAGCAGACACAACTTTTTCTAAACTTTTAGACATAAATGGAAGATTTGAAATAGGCCTATAATTTGCCAGTTCACTAGGATCTAGTTTTGGTTTCTTAATAAGAGGCTTAATAACAGCCAGCTTGAATGGTTTTGGGACGTGACCTAAAGATAACGACGAGTTAATGATATTGAGAAGCGGTTCTTCGGCTACAGGTAACAGCTCTTTTAGTAATTTAGTGGGTACAGGATCTAATAAACATGTTGTTGGTTTAGATACAGTGATTAGTTTATTTAGCTCTTCCCGTCCAATAGTTGTAAAGCACTGCAGTTTATCTTTGGGTGCGATGGATGAAACTGAAGTGTTAGACGCTGTAGAATCTACATTCGCTATTGTATTTCTAATGTTATCTATTTTATCAGTGAAGAAATTCATAAAGTCATTACTATTAAACGTTGGTGGAATATTTGAATCAGGTGGCGTCTGGTTATTTGTTAATTTAGCCACTGTGCTAAATGCCCTGGTGGTCTATACACAGTAGCCAGAGCAAGAGATACATTAGATTTCTTTTGCATGTCTGACAGTGTAACATTTAGCAGAAGTATTTCAAAAGAGTTAAACCTGTGTCCTGTTTTCTGGGTAACATTGAGAATATCACTATATATTGTTACAACACCTCCACCACGACCAGTCTGACGGGGCTCATGCTTATAACAGTAGTTTGGTGGAGTAGACTCATTTAGACCAAAATAATCATTTGGTTTTAGCCAGGTTTCAGTCAAGCAGAGTACATCAAAACAATTATCTGTGATCATTTCATTTACAATAACTGCTTTTGGTGTGAGTGATCTAATATTTATGAGCCCAAACTTTAAAAATAGTTTTTGTTCATTTACTTTACATTTTTCTGGTTTAATTACGATAAGAATTTTTCTAGATCCTACATTATATTTTGACCTCACTATTCGGGGAACAGACACAGTCTTAATAGTTTTTACAGCACAAGTACTTTTATCATTTAAGCGGGTGGAACAAAAGTCATCATAATAGTTATTAGAGAATTGTCTTACTAGTCACATGGAGCGAAGTGTCCTGGAGATGTTGTCAGAGAGCAGCTCCGCTCCGATTCTGCTGGGGTGTAATCCATCAGCGCGAAACAGCCTAGGACGCTCCCAGAAAAGATTCCAGTTATTAACAAATAGCAGTTTCTGTTCTTTACACCATGATAACAACCATTCATTTAAAGCAACAAGTCTACTGAACCTGTTTTCAGTAAATGCTCACAACACCCTATTTTGGGTAAAAATAGGAAAGATAATATTTTTCTCTGAAGAAACAGGATTCTGTGAATTATTGTCATTGATATTATCACAGTAAATACCAGAAATATTGTGATATATTTTTAAGCCAATAGCACACATCCCAACTGTAAAAAAAGAAAAAAAGAGGTTGTGTCCTCAATGCATGCATGTAAATTGCCATTTCTTTTTCTTTGCTGACACTGCACAGAAGTAGCACTAGCATGTTCTGCTCGAGGCCTGTTTCTGTTTCCTTTCACTAACGTTTAAAAACGTGTGCATTATACCCCATGTACACACATCTTCAACTGACCCATTCAGTAGTGTGTGTGTGTGTGTGTGTGTGTGTGTGTGTGTGTGTCTTGGATCATACCTTACCAGTCATCTTACTGCTGTCTCCATGGCAACAACCCCCCCCCCCCCCAGCTCACAGTCTGTCCGAAGCAGCCGTCGTTCTGTGACACTCAGCTTTCGTTACGCAACACGACACGGCTGCTGTCGCACATTCATTTAATTTCAGTGTAATGTTTAGTTTAAGCTCGATTAATCCTTTAAAAGCAGCACACTTGAGCACACATCATGCGTTAGCATTCACACACACACTGATCTGCAGCTCCACAAACGACACACGCTCACAGTAACCGATATTTATGATCTTCATCCACTTGTCCGCTCTGGCCCATGACCTCTGACCTGACTCACCTGATGATCCTGAGGCGTGGTGATCGTGATCAGGTGTGTTTGATCAGAGCCAGAGCTGAGGAACACCCAGACACTGTTTCACACTCCAACATCCTCCAGGAAAGGGTGAAATATCTGCAATGTATGCGTCGCTTACATGAGGCTGCTTTTTAGTTTAAGTGGCTTTACTAGCATGACTTTTGACAAATAAAGTTAGTAATCAATTAATTCTTATGCTTAAACTATAATATTGTTTTATATCATGTGATTGTAGTTTTTAAACATAGCGCTTTTTTATGTAGGGCTGCCATTTAAATATAAAAAAAGTAATCATGCACTCTAAAACAAAGGTAAATTCTATCATAAGAAAAAAACAGATCAATTCTGCACAATAAAAGTTCAGAAATAAATACGATGGATGCGTCTTTTGTTTAATTTGAAATGGATGAAGATATTTTAGTTCCCCCTGCTTGCATTATTTTGCATATTTTATTTCCTCTGTGCTGACCAGTCCAGCTGATGTAGAGATGTTGGGGCCTGACTGCTGACGCTGTTGTCCCATGCTAACAGGTGAAGCGGCGCTGAGCTGCAGTGTGGCTAACTCTCCTCAGATGATGGCGTCACCGGGGCACCTGTACCATCAGCATCAGCAGCATCCGGCGCTCCACGGCTCCGCTTATCCCGGCCAGGGCCATTCCTTCACTACGGCTCCTTTCACAGACAGTAACGTTCCCAACTCCAACAGCTTGCCTTGCCTGTACCAGGATTACCAGGTGACTCTCTCAGTCCAGGGGCCAGTATGTATAATGCTTCTCAGAGTAAAACATTTTATCCTAAATGTGTCAAAATTCAAAGAATTACGTAATTTTAGTCTTATTCCTAGACTTCAGAATAAGAGTGATTTCATAAAGGTTCCTAAGTGTTAAGACTAGGTCTCAGCTCCTAAATTATTTAAGAGAGCTGATGAGGTCTCCTAACCTGCAAGATGGCAGCAGAGAGGAGGAGACAAACACTTTCCAACGAAAATATGACATATTGGAGTTATATGAGGATAGGGAGTTGATAAAATGGTACAAATCTGATTGTCAAGATCCAAAAGTCTTTTTTGTTTTGTTTTTTGTAGCAGGTCAGTGCTCTAACTGCAGAAATAAAAAGTAGTAATTACATTTATTAATTTTTTTTGGCCGGAAAAAAAAAAATACAAAAATACAAAGAAAAAAAACAAAACACTGACCAGTGTTGCCAACTGCTTTCAATTGAAAGTAGCTCAAACTGGTCACTTAATGTTGCTAGACCTCATAAAGGTGAATTCATTGATCTGTATTTATATTAGTGCTGTCAAATGATTATTTCCAATTAATTGCATTAAAAATAAAAGTTTTTGTTTACATAATGTGTGCAATGTGTATATTTATTATGTGTATACGAATGCAAACACATGCATGTATATATTTAAGAAAAATATGTTAATGTTTCTATATCAAATATATTTATATATAAAATATAAATATATAAATGTATATACATGTAAATATTTTCTAAATATATACTGTATGTGTGTGTATTTATATGTACATAATAAATACACACAGTACACCAGGGATGGAAACCCGCCACCAGCCCAATGCGGGTGTGTTTGTGTTGCGGGGGGTAAACTCGCTTCACCTACCGGCCACCGTGGCGGGTAAATAAAAATAGCATACTGTTTCACCCGGCCGGTGGACAGAAAAAGTTAATTTCCTTCCCGTGTGTGTGAACAACACGCAATAAAGTGTAATATCATCCGAAGCAACGTGGAGAAAGGCGACGTTGTTCCCAGTACAGCGTTTGCAGCTGAGTAGTGTGGAAATTGTGATTCTTTCAAGAGATTCATTCATTTTCAGTTCGTTCACCAAAATGATTCGTTCAGTGACCATGTCTTTGTATTACACAAAATATGCCAGCAGGTGGCGAAAAAGAGTGTATTATGTGTTATGTCTGAAATCAACGAACTTATTCACTTGTTACAAAACTGATTTGTAACCCAGTGGGAAAAAAAGGTTGAGAACCACTGGCTTAAAGGGTTTCAGGTGCTTTGTCGATGTTGATGCCACCTTCACATAAAAAGTCAGAGGTATGGAAGCATTTTAGATTTCGTAAGCAAGACGACGACGATAGTGTTGTGGACAAGAACAAAGCATTTTTCATCTTGCATCAAACTTGTATTTATTTAACATAATTGTATGCATTTGAAAATTAGAGATAGGTTCTGTTTAATGTACCCAAGTGTACCTAAAATAAAATAGTTTAATATACAGGTTTGTGGCACTTAATTTCTTTTTATTAATTACCCAATTGTAAACTTATGTTCACTGTTCTTTTTTATACATATAGTATTTGTATTAAATCTATATTCATTGACTTGAATCGAGTAAAGAAAATCGAATCGAGAATCGAAATCGAATCGTTCTGGAACATCTGAATCGATACCCAGCCTTACTAATAATGTTTAAATATATGTTGGCTTTCTCAAGCCCAACAAAGAAGACTTAGAGAAACATCAACCAATTTAGTATGTAATAAAACTAATAAAATTATAAGGCATGAAAAATAGGGATTTTATTTGCCCTAAACCCTGTTAATTTTTGTCAGTAAGGTGCGTTCACTGATTTTACCTTCTCTCTTTTCTATCTCATACTTTTCATGTGAACTCAGTTGGCTACACATGCTTACATTCATAAATGTAAACGTTATTTCTAATTTAATAAATGTAACTTTATCAATTTTCACAATTATTTATTAATGTCACACACACATACCTAGTGCCTTAGGACTTAGAAGAGAGTGGTAAATGTTACAGACAGATTATCATGCAACTGTTCAGTCTATTATTGATTTTTATTTCCACTTCACTTTTATCCAATGAGACAGAACTATTTGCACGGTATTTACAGTGTGACAATATTCATACAATACTACAACCTAGAAATAATTTAAAGGGGTCACTTGCAGGTATCAGCAGCATGAATTGTGTCCAGCAACATCTGATTCAAATATTATGTTAATTAACAGTGAGAGGTGGCTTCACTCGCACTGACTCTTATTCTGTCTGAAAGAATGAAAAGACCGAGCTGAAGGCGGAGCGATTCGACCAATCAGATGAAAGCAGCGTTTCAGCTCCGCCTACAAGTGGAATGAAATATTTAAGCCATAAACCAACTTGTAAACTCAAACGAAAAATGAGAAATCCAGCCAAAATCTCATTTTCCATTTGTTAAACTAAACAGAAAAATGATTAAACGAGCCATTTATCCATTTCTTATTTAGAATTCTAAATAGTAAATGAAATGATCAAAACATGCGCGGACCTCCGGGTCATGCCAAGTTGGATAAACATCAAAACTAAATATCAAAATCAGATTCTTGGTGGAGGCGTGTTTCGTATTTTCCATTTTCAATTTGAGCATGTAATCAAAAATACAAAAAAGCAGTCATTATTTGTTTTTTAAATATTGTATTTCTAAACGAATAAGGAAATGAGTCCTTTTTTGATTTTTTGAATTTTTCTTAATTGAATATGAAAAGAACGAATTATACACGGATTCTAAACTCTTCCTCTGTATACGCTGTGAATTTGAGTTGCGTTCAAAAAAACGTTCATCTGGGAAAAATGTATGCATTATTTCACTAGCTAAACCATTAAATTATTTTAAATCATTAATCATTAAAACCTTTGCCAACACAGGACACAAACCTTTGTCTAAATATGCCATGTATTGTACATCGTGATTACAAAATAAATGTTTCTGCATGTGGCCAAATATTAAAATTTGATGTATTTAAGCATTGTTTAATCACGCTGTACAGTGAAACGTTACGTTACTCATACTGAGGTGATTTCACTGCAGCGCTTCTCTTCTCCTTACAGTTGTGATGCACTTTTGCCACATTATACAGACCGTTGTGTTACTACAAAATGTCAAGAAACAGTTTCCTCTATCTCCACTATCCAACAAAGCCGTTCATCAGCTGTTTTTGCGCATTGGCTGTGAAAGTACTGACGTAATCATATAGCCGTCATCATCCCGATTAAAACCTACATATCAAACATGTTTGATAATAATCGGGACTGCCCCGATTTGGTTGCGAGCAGATCGGGAGGTGCAAGATTTGATCGGTGAACGCCTCACATTACCAGATATTCTGCGCCGAACATTGGGACAGATCGAGGTGCTCGACAAGATGTTTGCTCCGATTCTCGGGAGGGGGAAATCAGTGCTAAATCACGCAAAAAATCCTGTAGTGTGAGCCAGCTTAACAGCCATAGATTAGTTAAAATATTTCTAAGTACAACTGCATTGTTTGAATTTTTGCGATTAAATTAAATATTTTGTCAATGAAAATTTCTTAAAAATATTGTTTAAATATTGTCTTGTTCTAGTGAACCAAGTATCTGTATTTTATCTGGTGAGCTAAGTTTATCGTCACACCTCTAGTGTTGATAAGTGGTGATATAGCTCATAATTTTCCAAGTCTATGATACAGTTTTCCTTCTTCAGGTCAACCATATATTCATGTAAAATAAAATAAATTTGAATAAAGCAAGCAATAACTTTGCCGTAGTATCCTTTCAAATGTTTAAGTTGCCAGAGTCATTGCATGTATTGCTTGTGCTGCCCTGCGCCCGGAAGAACGTTCAGGCTTGGGATTTTTCTTTTTTGCTTTAACCCCTGATGACATCATAGGGGAGTCTTGTTCACATCATTACATCATTAACTGTAGACGAGGAGACACACCAATAGAAAACGAAGCATCAGTAATAATTTGAGATAATTTTGCACAATGCAAAAAAAAAATATTATAGATATTTCATAATCTTAATTAAATAATTTTATTGTAGTTAAATTACATGATTGTTGTTGTGCTGCTGTGACTTTACATTAGCAGGCTTACTATTGGCTGATTCAGAGGTCAAGGTCGGTCATTTTGTGTTGACATCATTGTACTCCTTAGTTCAGCACACTTTAAGGGATAGTTCACCCAAAAATCAAAATTATGTCATTAATAACTCACCCTCATGTCGTTCCAAACACGCAAGACTTCTTCAGAACACAGTTCGATGCTTCAGCAAATTCTAACTGACCCTCTGATGTCACATGGAGTACTTTGATGATGTTTTTCTTACCTTTCTGGACATGGACAGTAGACCGTACACACAGCTTCAATGGAGGGACTGAGAGCTCTCGGACTAAATCTAAAATATCTTAAATTGTGTTCTGAA
The DNA here is from genome assembly GCF_963082965.1 of Carassius carassius. Lineage (NCBI taxonomy): Eukaryota > Metazoa > Chordata > Actinopteri > Cypriniformes > Cyprinidae > Carassius > Carassius carassius. The sequence continues at coordinate 22,347 of NW_026775133.1, read as the reverse complement.
GATAAACGGAGGTCTCACTGGTTTGGAACGACATGAGGGTGAGTTATTAATGACATAATTTAGATTTTTGGGTGAACTAACCCTTTAAGTGTCATCTCAGTCAATACTTAAGAATCAGTCTTAATTGCTTTTAGCTTTATAAATGTCTCCTGATCTTAGAAAAGTCTTACTTTTTACTAATAATTTTTTACACTTTAGTCAAAGCCGTCCTTCAGATGAGACGTTAAACCGAGGTCTTGACTCTCTGTGGTCATTAAAAATCCAAATTCGCCCATTGGTCTCGGACCATCATGGCCTCCTAACAATCCCCATATCTGCTGATTGGCTTCATCACTCTGTCTCCTCTCCACCAGTAAGCGTGTGTGTGTGTGTGTGTGTGTGTCAGAGAGAGAGTGTGTGTGTGTGTGTGTGTGTGTGTGTGTGTGTGTGTGTGTGTGGTGGGCGTTCTGGCGCAATATGGCTGCCGTCGCATCATTCAGGTGGATGCTGCACACTGGTGGTGGATGAGGAGATACCCCCTGACTATGTAAAAGCGCTTTGAGTGCCTAGAAAAGTGCTATATTAATGTAATCAATTATTGTTATTATTATTATTATTATTATTATTATTATTATTATTAAGACTATTCTTAAGAGCATTTCTGAGAAGTTTTATACACATGGGCTCAGTAAAACTTCTCTTTTCTCTGCCTGTAGCCACCCTGCTCTAAATGACATGCTCCTGTTTGTGTGTTCAGGGCTGTGTGTCTGACGGCGGGACGCAGATGAGCGCTCTCTCTGGAGACGCAGGCTTGTACCGCGACGCTCCGCAGAAGCTGCAGGGTGAGGTTTCTGTGCCGGGAGGCCAGAGTTCGGTGGACGCTATCTACAGAGCGGTGGTGGACGCCGCTGGCAAAGGCATGCACGTGACCATCACTGCCGGCGCGAGCGGCAGCACACAGGCTAGCCCCGTCCCCGCGCTCAGCGCCATGAGTGCCTTCACTGCGTCCATTGGCCCGACACTCGGCTTGCCTCACGCCGTCAGTGCCGTCATTCACGCGCCGCGCAGATCCGAGGGCACGAGCCGCACGCCGCCCAACCGCAGGAGCTCCGAGCAGAACATGCCCGACGGCGCTGACTCCCACGAGTTCTTCCGCTCACCACGGCCGCACTGGGACGAGCACAGCCTCGCACACTGGAGAGGAGAGGAGTTTCTGGAGTGCTCCACACAGCTGCGCAGCAGCAAAGCGGAGAGGAAGTGTCCACCGGAGATGGCCTCCGACGCTCAGATGGATGACAATGCGAGCCTGCGGTTTAGCCACCGTGCCAGAGAGCGGCTGGAGCTCAACGGAGCGCTGCCTCGCGGAGGATACGGAGAGCCGCTCACCGGAGACGACCAGTCGCCTGGATCCTCCACCAGCTTGGAGGGGCCACTGCTCAAAGACTACACTCACTTCAACGGGCACTTTAATGGACACTGTGCGCCCAGCCCCTCGGACACCAAGAGTCTCAGCAGCGAGGAGGAGCTGCGGCACCCCGACTCTCCTTCGGCCGAGCTGCTGCACTACAGGCCCAGGGCCTTCAGTATGGGCGAGCTGGTCTGGCCGATCAAAGGCTTCCCGCCCTGGCCGAACAAACTGATGGGAGAAGAGCATGGGTGCAATGACAGTATGCATCTGTCAGAACAGGCCAAGGTAAAAGACTGCCTTGTCCTGTCTATATGCCTTTGAAGGTGCCTAACGCAAACGTCATTCTGTTATTATAAAGTGTGATAATATGTTCCAGAAGTATCATGTCATTTAGCTGTAGAGCAGCGTGTCCCATCGCCTGCTAGTGCTGCATTTGTCTTGTGGTTTTGGTGGAGCGAGAGGTGATCTGTGAACTTGTCAGTGATTGTTCGCATTATAAGGGCTTTGAGATCAAAGGTTAAAGTCAAATCTTTAAATGCAGTATTAATTATTGGAGATAATAGTTCTCTGGGTAACAGATCTTATGTTTGAACTATTTTTATTTTTAGGTGGAACCTGAGCAGCTGAAAACACTAACACAAGACCTTCAGATGCTAGACAGAGCCAGCAAAAAAAACAGGAAGTAAGTTTCTCTATAACACAGAGATCCTAAAATGCTCATACCCTGAAAAACATCTACAAGTGGAAAAAAGAGAGGCTCAAACCAAAAAATCTAAAATTAATCTTCATTGAAGAAAAGGTGCAACACTCACTTGAGAAGGGAAAAAAATTGAATGTTGAATGGTTTGTCTAAGTTTTTACATGCATGATTTAGTCTATTAAAATGCATTAAGAAAGATCACAAAATTCAAGATGTCCTTTTGGGCAGAAAATTTAAATTATTTTTATAATTTCATGTAGTTAAAATCTCACGAAGAGTGCTATTTTTTTCTTCAAAAACAAGCATGATTACAAATGTGATACTGATTTTATACAAGTTCAATAAACAGTTAGTTAATATTAAGAGACTTACACTTTAGACTCTATTTCACCAACCAAAAATAGTTCCAAACAGCCACCATAGAACAGTTTTGTGTCTGAGCGATGTCGGTGTCTCAAATGATTCGCTTCAATCGCAATGACTCACTTGTTAACATTGACTGGCTGCCACCTACTGGCGGCTTTAATTTCACATTCAAAGTATCATTTCATTTTTTGAAATAATTGTAAACATCAGTATTAAATGTTTTATTTTTCAAATATCCAAACATTATGCATTTGTAACTGCAGGTTAAAGCACTCCATGTCCCTCTGAGCTGAATTATATAGAGTGTAAATTCATCTTTTAAGTACCTTTTATTAAAGGTAATGATCAATTTAAAATCAATAAAAATCAATTTAAACAATTAAAAAGATTAATTTCTGTTCACTGATGTAAACCATACCACAAAGAATGAAGAATATCAAAAACTGCAGCTGTCCATGGCAGTCAGATATCAGCACAATAACACACTCTGCAAAATATTGTCTTAGAGTTATCGAAAATATTGCAAAACAAAATCGAGGTATAATTTTTTTCGAATATTGCACACCCCTAAAACATAGACTAAGATAATACAAGTCATTAATGTCACATTCTTTCATGTTTCTTTCCAAACGCTTGTATCTTTGTGCAACAGTTTGGCTCGACGTCTGTTGTTTTTGGAGGTGTGTTATTAATTGTGTCTCTCTCTCGCAGGGCGGGAAAGCTGAATCACCAGTTAGAAGCTGCGATTCATGAGGCCATGAGTGAGTTAGACAAGATGTCTGGAACTGTGAGTCTCACGCACGCACAAACACACACACACACACAAATGTTTGTTTTTGTGTAAAGTGTGTTCATCCCATAGGTGTAATGGTTTTTATACTGTACAAACTGTATATTCTATGGCCCTACACCTAACCCTACACCTAACCCTAACCCTCACAGGAAACTTTGTGCATTTTTACTTTCTCAAAAAAACGCACGCACACACACTCACGCACACACACTCAAACACACACTCACACAGACACACACACACACACACACACACACACACAGACACACACACGCAGACACACTCACACACACTCACACACACTCACACACACACACAGACACACGCGCACACACACACACACACACACACACACACATCTCATGGAGCTTGTTCTGATTGGATGACGGAATGATGCAGTGAAGCTGTTGTCTGTTGGTCTGCAGGTTCACCAGGATCGTCAAGTCAAACTGCCCAAACCCAAGAGGAGAAAGATTTCCAGATAACAGAAGCATCAGTGTCTCTCTTTCTGTCTCTTTGATCGTGGTGCTACACTCTAGCAGACGGCTCATCGTGGCTCCGCCCTCATCCAGTGACTGACAGGTGCTGGATCAGCCAATCAGAAAAGGCAGCAAAAACAACTTGCTGAAGTTGCTGAACTATTTTTTTCTAGTGTACAAGGAGAAAAAAAAAAAGAAATTTACTGCATTTAAGAACACAGACAGTCCAAATATTTCTGATATGTTTTCGATGTGTATATAGACAACACAGAAATTTCATGGTAAAAACATGGGAAGAAGTGTAAATACTGTAGGATAATGACATGTACAAGCCAACTCAATGCACACTTTATCTTCAGCTGTACAAAACACAAAGCAGAAATGTCTCATCGGTCCATAAGGCCCAGTGACATTACAATGAATAAGAGTCAATCTGAGACTTTTCGAAGCTTCAGTTAAAGTTGTATTTTGAGAGTGTGTGTGTGTGTGTGTGTGTGTGTGTCGGAGTGGACTTCACCAGCTGAATGGTGTAGATGGGTTTGACTCGAGCTTGTGGGCTTTTATATATAGTTCAGGTCTTCCAGCACTAAACACTAATACATGAATATGTTTATAATTGTCCCGTGTCATTTTGCTGTGTTTTCTGTCTTTATACGGTTAAGTTGGTCTCTCCTTTGTGGTATTTGTTTGAGTTAGACAGCACTGGTTTGTGAGGTTTCATTGGAGTCGTTCATACTGTAATAGTCCACGAAGAGGAAAACTAGGGGCCTTATAATGGGTGTTATAAGTGATGCATGGACTCCCTGTTTATTTGACATGTTCAGTAAACTTGGCAATAATATGGCCCTGTGCAGATACTCTAAGCCTTATACTTAATGTGTACACACACACACACACACACTTCAGTATTATACCGTTAACACAGTGTTTCTTTGCCTTTCAAGTTGCACTCAGTATTTTCTCTTTCGAATTTTCAATCATCAAGAAATTAACCCTAACTTGTGGAAAATCTTCATTTTGCTGTGCACTTAATGATAAAAATTTCCTGTCATATCAGTAATTGAATAAAATTAGATTTACTCTACATGGCATCACATGAACAGCCGAATACCAATCACTTTATCTCAGTAATGTGGAAAAGGTAAAACGCTGTCAGTAGCTGCAGATTTGGCTTTTGGCGCTGTATCCATGCGTCAGGAGTCAGAATCAGTCTAAAAACAGGATCATATCAGCCAGCCGCCGTTAGAAACCACTGAGCGGCCCAATTTGGGTGTAATGTGGTGATGTTGCGTTTGTGTGCTGCATTATGGAAAGACACAGATGAGCTGTAGATGTGTTGAATCTCATACAGACTCGAGAAAGTCCTGTTATTATTCAGATTCAAGCTCTGAAAAGGTTCATGGGAAATGTCTCTTCTGAATGACAAACTGAGAGGAGTTTGTGTTTGTCTTTGTGTCTATTTTACTTTTATGAATATATGATCAGATGGGTTAGAGAAGTGACTTGGTATCATAGACTGGGAAATGGAACAGGTCAAAGGTCAGTGTCAGTTGTACAGAATCATGGTGTGACATGGACATCTGCTAGTAACACTAACTCAATATGAAGAGCTGATTAAATTATTTTTGTGTGTAAACTCTATAGATACGTGTGGGATTTGCAGCACATTGCTGTGTGAAACACACTCATCATTTTGCATCCATTTAAAACTCTAAAGCAGGGCAGATTAAATGGCAGCTATTGGCTGTTTTCTCTCCTTGTCATCTTTACAGAAATCTCACTACGAAATTAAGTGCAATATTTCCATTCAGAGGAATTGGGAACTATATTGGCGCGGATATCATTGTAATGGCATTTCAGAGGAGAATTGGTGCAAGCCCATGAACAGATTCGATCAGCTCGTGTGTCTCTGCTGGTGAAGTCGGCTCTGTCGTCAGTGCAGTGCTGCGCTCTGTGTTCAAAGTCTTAGTGTTCAAGGTCAAAAACATTTTGTGTTCAGTGTTGCCCAAAACATTTTCCATTTCAATTCTTGAGTCCTTTTCTTTCATTTCCTGTGTGTGTGTGTGTGTGTGTGTTTGTGTGTGTGTGTGTGTATGTGTACATGTTTATTTTATTCTCTTTGCTTGCTATTTTATGATTGGTATCTGACTGGTATTACAAACCTTTCTGATGTCAATTTTTGTTTTTCAATACATATCTGAGTATATATTTTCTCACCAGTATGTACTTTACAGCAGTCGACTTTGTAAAGTATGTTGTGCACTTGATTATGTTTGTTTCTGATAGCTTTGATGTGGCTGTTAGGGTTAGTTTGTTAAAGTCCATAATTTCTTATTGTTTCATTTTATTTTTTAAGATGTCATAAACAGCAGTTTTGTAAATATTGTGAACATTACAGGTCATGCTGTGATGTGACATTGAAATGATGTTGCACCAATGTTTCAATTAAAACCTGGTCACTAAATCTTAAACTGGTGTTTAAAGTTTAAAATCTTAAACTTGGTCATTAAACTGGTGTTTTTACAGTAGCTTTATAAGATGGATCATCAGAAATGATTGAACGTATATTTTTCAAAGTCATGTTTCAATACTATTTTCTTATTTTATTCAGTTAGTTTTCAGCAATGGTTGGTTACATTTTATGTTTTATTTCTTGGACAAAATTATTCATCAATTTTAAACCGTTTTCGAAATGAGAGAATATTACAGTTTTTCTGTTTCTGTACAGTCCTTTGAATTTATGGCTGCCACCATGCAAGCTGTGTTTTTATCAGAGGTGACCAATAAAATGAGTCACTCCAACCAGGTAAATCAGGTCCAGCTCTAACTAGTAACAGTGTTATGGATAATTATTTAAAAAAAATATATTTTTGTAATTGTAGTCTCATCCGAGTATTCACTGTCTATCAATAGATAGCGAACAAAGGGTACTGCTGGAAATTTTGGGTCACTTGTTAATGTTTCCTTGTAATTGTTGATGATCACGTGATGAAGCACCTCATTTTACACAAGATTTCACATATATAACATCTTTACAATGGTTCATGGTCTGAAGTTTCTCCTGTAATTACTGTGCTCTGTCTTTGGATGTTGGAAAAAGGAAGACTAAGATCAACCAAAATTCATGTTTCAGAATCCAGGAAAAAGGTGAGATTCTGTAGGCATTTGCACTTGATTAGCACGTCAAGTCACCTTTATTTATATAGCACTTTTAGCAATACAGATTGTGTCAAAGCATTTCCAGTTAAAGGCAGTTCATCATTGAATTCAGTGATGCCATCATCCAACTTAGTTTAGTTTAAATAGTGTCTGTGCAATCAAGTTGACGATATCCCTGATATTAAGTGTCTCCAACGAAGAAAGCCAGTTTAAAAAGTGAAAGTGATGTGACATACAGCCAAATATGCTGACCCATACAGGGAACTACACTAACCTTTTCCAATGGTGGCACTTGCGCTACTAACTTTCTCAGTTACTGGCGCAAAACTTGATTTGGTCGCACAAATTATTTATAGTAAGCCGCTCTGGATAATACTGAACAATAATGAAATCGTATTGCATACAGATGTGCATTTTATTTTACTTGCCATCTTTTAAACCACATGCCTTCTTGTTTTATTTCTTACAGTACACATAATGCATTGCTCATAGTGTCTTGGTACGTTAACCCAGGGCCGTAGCTGGGGTTAGAGGGCCCTGGTGGAGGTTGTACAGTGGGCCCTTTTTGAAATGGTTTAAAGTTTACTGTATGTTCGTTCTATTTATTTATTTGTGCTATTTACCCAATGGTTACGTTTTTTAAGTTTGTAGGTGTCCAGAAACTAATTTAAAATAGCACTGCATAGTCTTCACTGTAAAATAAAATTCACAGTCAAACCAAAATGTATTCAGACACCCTTCATCATTTCTCACATTATCACAGTTTATTTGCTATAGTTTAGAAATTGGTAATAAAATATGACAAGAACTCGGAGTTAAACTGTGTCAGAACAAATTCCTATTGATAATGTCAGATAACTTTGATAGAAAGATATGTAATGGAATCAATCAAAACTTTAGACAACTGTCAGTATGACAATATTTACACAACCATCAATACTTTGTTGAACAGTTACCAAGAAAGCAATGCTTAATTTTGTTCAGTCGGTGGTGTGAAAAGGTTGCATTAGCAATTAAAGAAAGAAACACTTAAGCAAAACATGGTCAGGTCCCTAATTTAATATATATATATATATATATATATATATATATATATATATATATATATATATATATATATATATCAATTTCACTGGTAGTCTACAGTATTAAGAATTTTTGGGTATAATATTTCACAGATCACTGTATTTTGCTATAATCACTTACATAAATGAACTTGTGTCCCACTGCACCCACTAGTAAAAAATACATAATCAATTTTATCCGATTTTTGGTTTGACTGTGGATAAATTCTTGTTAAAACTACAAAGTAATTCAGTCAAGAGCAGTGAGTGATTTACTTTCATTTTCATACATTAAAGACACTGACAGCAGAGCTAGGAAATTAGGCGCGGTCACTTTAAGAGGCAATGCTTTCATTATAATGATACACATCCGATTTCTTTCTCAACTCTTTACTTTCACTTAAGACATAACCACAGACTTTTCGAACACACTTTCCAAGACTGGTATTTTGACATATTTTGTATGTATTTGTCGGCACAAAAGCAAGAAGACTTTGAGACGCGTCTCTGCGTGCGCCCTGAACACCGCAATTGAGCTCTTTCGCATCTTTTTCTGTTTGTTTAAACTGCGATTAGTATTTGTTCGTTCAGGTGCAAGAGGACGCGAACGTCCTGAAGGAGAGCTCGGTTCAGTGTTGCTGTCCGTGAGACGCGGCTCTCTCTCTCGTGCGCACCGATCACAGCGCGCGACCAGCTGCTCAGTTCAGCTTTACCGGCAGGTACAAAAATAATCAGTGATACATTTGCAACCTCATAAAAATTAGGGTCGCAATGCTATTTCATAAGGTCGCATATGCAACCATTTTGGTCGCAGTGTAGTTCCCTGCATACTCAGAATTCGTGCTCTGCATTTAAATTTAACCCATCCAAAGTGCACACACAAAGCAGTGAACACACACCCGGAGCAGTAGGCAGACATTTATGCCGCGGTACCCGGTGAGCAGTTGGGGCTTCGATGTCTCAAGGGCACCTAAGTCGTGGTATTGCTGGCCCAGGACTCGAACCCACAACCTTAGGGTTAGGAGTCATGCTCTCTAACCACTAGACCAAAACTCTGTTTTGAACAACTACCTTCCAATTTCTGTGGTCCCTTTTTATCTTTAAAAAAAAAAGTGTTGTGTCAAATGAGTAGTTCAGCCGTGAAACTCTATCGGCCCTCTAATTGGTTTATTCAAAATTACATTCCTGGCCAATTAGGTTCTAATTATAATTACTGTGTGCCTATAAACCAGTCACATTCCATGCTCGCCACACCTGCGCGCAATGTGTATCCTCTTACTAGTGTTTTGTCTCTTACTGGTAATTCCCAGTTCCATGAGAATTATGTCTAACCCTGATGTTGAGGACGAGTCATCCAATAACGATAATGGATCAGAGCCAGACAATGACACAGCCGCCACCCCAACTGCTGGCGATGAACAACTCTCTAACCCCCTTGCCAAACGCCATGCTTCAATCTCAGAATGGCCAGTATCAAAAATTTTGGAGAACTTATTGAGCCGTAACATCGCAGCTCTAACAGGATTATCTCATCAAGATTTGTTTATCTTTTTCCTCGCCTCGTCCGATCCTGATCCAATACCACCTAGTTCGTCCAACACAGTCCCCGGCTAAGGCTAAAAGAAAAAACATGATATCTGCAGCAACTTCCACTCCTTCAGCAAAAAGATCTTCTTACGCTCCCCAAGAAGGACAGGACCCCATGCTTGCCGCTCTTTTCAACACCAAAGATTCAATCAACAAAATTAAAGCCAGAGAAGCTGCGCTAGAGAAACCTTCACTACTCCCCATAGAATCTCCATGTGTCCCCCAGTGTGATGTGTCACCACGTCACACACTGGTGATGGCAACTCCTGCACCATCCAGCAGAACCCCATTCATCAGCTTCAGCAAGTATGAGAAATCAGATCTTAGCAGGTATTGATATCAGTTTAGTAAAAATACTGCTTTGCTCTTCTGGGGTAATAGATAAAAGGATCATTGACTGTGGGGATATCTCCGTCGTTGACAAAGAATCGACCCTAGACTGTCCAAAAGCCTGTCACTCGTAGAATTTAATGTTGCATTTGGAGTCTTCAGAGATGCAATTTGCGAAGTGCCAAAAACAAGATCTGAACTTGACATTTATTTGGCTATTATCTCAAATTTGGCTTTCAATTAAGGCGGTCCCCTTTTCCACTAAAGCAACAATTGCACATTCAGCATTTCAGTGTTTAACTGTATTGGTCCATCGTCGATCTTGAACTGATAAGTAGACACTTCACTGGTCATAAGACTAACTCCTGCTCCATTTGTGACTCCTTCTATCATAGCAAATCTATGTCCTCGTACTGCATATGAAACTTCCCAAGGGAAAGCTGGTCAGTCCAATTCAGACATCGGTTCAAAGTCTCTCAAGTTCACGGTTTACCTAGCAAGGCCAGAGTTTTAGAAGGATCCAGTAATCTAGTATGTATTAATTTCAATGAATCAGTGTGTCCTTACTTGAAGTGTAAATTTTTGCATTGCTGTGCTATTTGTGGCGATAGTCACCCTAGAGCGGTTTGCCCTCGCAGGTTCAAAGTGCCTCAAACCCAGTCCTCGAAAAGATGAATTAACACCCTTCTATGCCTGTCAACGTCCACAAGCTTTCTAATAATTTGTATTCTCATCCTAATAAGGGTTTCGTCAATTTTCTCTTAACCATACTCATACAGAGTTTCTTGGCACGTCTCAGTTTTCAAAGACACCAGCCTTCAAAGAACCCAGTGTAGTCGATTACCCTAATCCAAAAAGAATTGGAAAAAGGGTTTTTTAATCTGACCTTTTCTCACTTCCCCATTTGAATCCTATCACATTAACCCAATAGGGATCGCTAATAGAAAATACTTGAGAAAGAAAAGATTGATTTATAGACTTATCTTCTCTCCATAACGGTGAAAACTGTTTGTGCTAGCCTACGCCACAGTAGACCATGTTATTCAGTTTATTAAAATTGTGGGGAAAGGTGCCTGGATGGGCAAAGCAGATGTTACTGATGCATTTAAAATCATGCCCCTCCATCCCTCCCAGTGGCATCTCTTTGGCATCGGGTGGAAGTCATATATTTGCTTGTCCTTTTCCCACCATCCTACCCAAGTAGGTGACCGTAACTTTTCCAGATTTGCAGTTTGTCAGATTAAAAGTTAAAGAGGCCTCTGTCAAATGACAAAATAACTCTTATTTGGACTAGGTGATCTGGCCAAGACAAACTAAACAAGACCACATCATCCAAATAAGCCTCGCAACCAAATAATCCAGACAATACCCTGAATTGCATAACACTGAATTGGAGGAAATCATCAGGGGTCACAAAGGCAGAAAGTTTCCTTGCCCTAGCAGTCAGTGGAGCCTGGCAGTACCCTTTTAAAAGGTCAAATTCACTCACAAACTTTGCAGACCCCACTCTGTCCACACAATCTTCTATGCAGGGTAATGGAAAACAGTCAGGCTTAGTTATAGAATTTAGCCTACGATAGTCTGATCAGAAGCTATAGGATCCATCTGGCTTATTTACAAGACAAAAAAAGTGAACTCCAAGCACTAAAACTGGGCTCAACCCAAGAGATGGGTTAAATGATGGCCCAATTTATCATACAGGGTTAGTGTTAGGTAAGAATGAAATCCAGAAGCTGAAACATAGTTCAGCATCAGTTAATGCACTGTCCTTCTTCAATTCAATTAAAGTTTATTTGTATAGCGCTTTTTACAGTACAAATCATTACAAAGCAACTTTACAGAAAATTACGTTTCTACAATATTTAGTAGTAGCTTATAAGTGGTGACTGTCAGTTTGTGCTCGTATGACTGGATTTTTCAGAAAAAATAATACAAGACGTAGTCAGCCAGACGATGAACATTATTAACAGAAATTATTATATGATAGTCACACTTGTAGCAATATTTGTTAGTTCTGTTTGTTGATTCAGCATCATATGGGGTCCTCTGAGGGGTCAGCATCATCTCTTCTCCGGTGTTCTGGATCCAGTCTGGAGCTTGTGTATATCCTAGTTAGCAAAACAGAGAAACAAACAGAGACTTCATTAGCATAGCTGCTGTTCCATCAAAGTAAAATTAATGAGTTTAACCCAAGCTAAAGAATAAGAATGCGCATTTGATCAGATGCAACTGCAGTCACAATTTAAGAGATGCATTATTCGAATTCTTGGGGAAAGAGATGCATTTTTAATCTAGATTTAAACAGAGAGAGTGTGTCTGAACCCCGAACATTATCAGGAAGACTATTCCAGAGTTTGAGAGCCAAATGTGAAAAACTCTACCTCCTTAAGTGGACTTTGCTATTTGCTTACAATTTAGAGCCTTATAGGTAAGTAATGATAATTTGTAACTGATACGGAACTTAATAGTTAGCCAGTGCAGAGACTGTAAAATTGGGGTAATATGATCATATTTACTTGACCTGGTAAGGACTCTAGCTGCTGCATTTTGGACTACCTGTAGCTTGTTTATTGAAGATGCAGGACAACCACCTAGAAGTGTGTTACAATAGTCCAGTCTAGAGGTTATGAATGCATGAACTAGCTTTTCTGCATCAGAAACCAGTAACGTTTTTTAGCTTGAGGACAGTAAGAATGTTAGGGCTTTAGATACGGCTTTGGTTGCGTCTAGCTCAGGGATTCCTGTACATTGTTCGGTTCCCGCAACAGAGCCCCTGCAACAGGGCAACTGGATGACAGTGAGGAAGCATAGTCGTGGGTCAAAACACCACTCTTCTCTTCCGATCAAAATATTAAACCGGTTCTCCCCACTCAGTGATGCACCCGCTGAGAAATCTGATGAAAGTGCTCTAGTTATTTGCGATTCTATTGTACGGAACATTAATATAGAGACACCAGCCACCATAGTACAATGTTTACCGGGAGCCAGAGCGCCTAATATCTTGGCAAATTTAAAGGTGCTGGCTAATGCTAAATGTACATACAGTAAGTTTGTTATTCATGCCGGCACTAATGATGTTCGACTTCGCCAGTGGGAGATCACTAAAAATAACATTAAAGAGGTGTGTGAACTTGCAAGCACGATGTCAGACACTGTAATATGCTCTGGTCCCCTCCCTGCTTACCGTGGTGACGAGATGCATAGCAGATTGTCATTACTCAATGGCTGGATGTCTAAGTGGTGCCTGCAGAATAACATAGGTTTCATAGACAATTGGACGAGCTTTTGGGGCAGACCTGACCTATTGAAAAGAGATGGTCTTCATCCCTCCTGGGGTGGCACCGTTCTTCTCTCTAGAAATATGGCAAATAGTCTTAGAGTTTATACTTGACTAACTGGGGCCCAGGTCAGGAAGCAGACAAACTGGCTAAAAAGACCGTCTGCTTGCTGCCTCACGTCACAGAGGTCAGTTAATTCTCAGCACATAGATACTCTTTCACCTAGATATCACACTATAGAGACTGTAGAGAGTGTCTGTTCCCCGAACTAGAAAATACAAAAAATGTTCAAACCAAGTTAAGAGTAACAATTTAATTGAGGTTCAACAAACAAAAAACAGATGCAATACAGATAAACAAATGATAAAGCTTGGCTTATTGAATATCAGATCCCTTTCTATGAAAACACTTTTTGTAAATAATATGATCACTGATCATAATCTAGATGTGCTCTGTTTGACAGAAACCTGGCTAAAACCTGGTGATTACATTATTTTAAATGAGTCCACCCCCCAAGATTGCTGTTATAAACACGAGCCACGTCTAAAAGGCAAAGGGGGAGGTGTTGCTTCAATTTATAACAACGTTTTCAGGATTTCTCAGAGGATAGGCTTCAAGTATAACTCGTTTGAAGTAATGGTGCTTCATATAACATTATGCAGGGAAACAAATGTTAATGATAAATCCTTATGATGTTTATACTGGCTACTGTATACAGGCCACCAGGGCACCATACAGACTTTATTAAAGAGTTTGGTGATTTTACATCCGAGTTAGTTCTGGCTGCAGATAAAGTTTTAATAGTTGGTGATTTTAATATCCATGTTGATAATGAAAACGATGCATTGGGATCAGCATTTATAGACATTCTGAACTCTATTGGTGTTAGACAACATGTTTCAGGACCTACTCATTGTCGAAATCATACTCTAGATTTAATACTGTCACATGGAATTGATGTTGATAGTGTTGAAGTTATGCAGCAAAGTGATGATATATTTCAGATCATTATTTAGTTTTGTGCAAACTTCATATAGTCAAAATTGTAAATTTTACTTCTTGTTACAATTATGGTAGAACCATCACTTCTACCACAAAAGACTGCTTTTTAAGTTATCTCCCTGATGTATCCAAATTCCTTAGCATATCCTAAACTTAAGAACAACTTGAATCTTTTCTAGCATTTTAAATACAGTTGCTCCTTTACACTTAAGGAAGGTTAAACAGACACCATGGTATGATGAGCATACTCGCGCACCCTAAAGAGAGCAGCCCGAAAAATGGAGCGCAGCTGGAGGAAAACAAAACTAGAGGTATTTCGTATTGCTTGGCAGGAAATTAACCTATCCTACAGAAAAGCATTAAAAACTGTTAGATCCGATTCCTTTAGAAGAAAACAAACATAACCCCAGGTATTTATTCAATACAGTGGCTATATTAACAAAAAATAAAGTCTCAACAAATGTTGACGTTTCCCAACATCACAGCAGTAATTAGAGCTGTAATTGGGCCTTAAAAGTTAGGCCCGGCAGGACCCAAGCCCGACAAGTACATTTTGATTGACAGCTTTCTTAAAGCCCGAACCCGTTTACAGCCCGACATTATTCAAATGTGCGCACACACACATCTCTTTTGCCTTTTGTCAATAATGAGTCATTTATACATGTTTTAAAATAATTTATTCAAAACTAACGTAGACTAGACCACTTGGAAGTTGGAATAAAGAAATAAAATAAGTCCTCTGTGACATCGTAACATCTCAGTAATTTTTAACAAATTAAATTAAGATAGATTTTAAATTAAGATGGGTATTTGGCAATAACGAAATTAAGATAAAGGCTCCGCCGGATTTGCTTCGCACTAGCAGATGATATTTAATAAAAGAATAATGCCAACATTAGCGTAAATACTCTGTCCACATTATGCATTTAAGACTTAATAAATTTTTAGTTATCATTTGAAAAACCATTACTCACAGAGATTAGGCTAAGCCTACATGTTTTTGTCCAGGAAAATGATTGAATCCACTGTAGATATCTTCAGCGCGTTCCTGCGCTCTCTGATGGTGCATCATGATTCACTCATTATTCTCATTATAAACATGGTCAAAACTTTTCCACACCTCAGACTTTGCTTTAGTTGCTGGTGGAACCAAAACGTAATCGCCAGAGGCAAGCCTCTGTTACACCTACTCGGCATTCATTTTCGCATCTTTCTCGCGCTAATCGAAACACATCACATGACCGCTCGTTTACCTCGCAACCTGGCGCAAGCCCGAGCCCAACCCGAGCCCGCGTGAGATGATATAAATTAAGCCCAAACCCGACCGAACCCGTCAGATCTTCAGCTCTAGCAGTAATGACTTTATGAACTACTTTACTAAAATCGATACTATTAGAGATATAATTGTAACCATTCAGTCGTCAGCTACAGTATCGCATCAGACAGTGCACTATAGACCCCCACAGTTCCACTCATTCTCTACCATAGGAGAGGAAGAATTGTATAAATTTGTTAAATCATCTAAACCAACAACATGTATGTTAGACCCTATACCATCTAAGCTCCTAAAAGAGGTGCTTCCAGAAGTCATAGATCCTCTTCTGACTATTATTAATTCCTCATTATCACTAGGATATGTCCCCAAAACCTTCAAACTGGCTGTTATTAACCTCTCATCAAAAAAACACAACTTGACCCCAAAGAACTAGTTAATTATAGACCAATCTCGAATCTCCCTTTTCTGTCCAAGATCCTAGAAAAGGTTGTATCCCCACAATTTTGTTCCTTCTTAGAGAAAAATGGTATCTGTGAGGATTTCCAGTCAAAATTTAGACCGTATCATAGTACTGAGACTGAGACACATGAATTAGACAAAATGACTGACAACATGGGCACAATTTTCTCTAATACATTAGAAGCTGTTGCCCCCATCAAATTGAAAAAGGATAGAGAAAAATGTATTGTGGCATGGTATAACAGTAATACTCTCTCAAGAAAGTAACTCGTAGTCTTGAACGCAAATGGAGAAAAACTAACTTGGAAGTTTTTAGAATTGCATGGAAAAACAGTATGTCCAGCTATAGACAGGCTCAAAAAACTGCTAAGGCAGAGCATATACACAAACTCATAGAAAATAACCAAAACAATCCAAGGTTTTTATTTAGCACAGTGGCTAAATTAACAAATTACCAGACGCCACCTGATTCAAATATTCCACCAACGTTTAATAGTAATGACTTAATGAATTTCTTCACTGATAAAATAGATAACATTAGAAATACAATAGCGAATGTAGATTCTACAGCGTCTAACACTTCAGTTTCATCGATCGCACCCAAAGATTTTTTTTATTTAACCAGATGATCTCATTGAGATTTAAAACCTCTTTTTCAAGAGAGACCTGGCCAAAATGGCAGCATTTTAACAGCACATAATTACAAATATGATCACCAAACATATACACAACAACAAGAGGCATTTAAACAATATCCTCAGATACATAAACAAACAACATCAACATCAGACTACTTAAAAGTACAATTTATACTAACCGTAGGTTTAAAACAATTTGATTATTTTAAAAACAGTGATAACAACTGATGGCATCTATTTACAAGACTTTCATGCGTTGCTTAAATTCACCAATAGAAATCAGAGTTCGCAATTGCAATTCAGACTGTAATGTGTTCCAAGTGGACGGATAAACTGCAGTGCTTTACAAATATAGGACAGGAAGAGTTAAATAAATGTATCACTGTATCTAAACCAACAACATGTTTATTAGATCCTGTACCCACTAAATTACTGAAAGAGTTGTTACCTGTAGCCGAAGAACTGCTTCTCAATATCATTAACTCGTCGTTATCTTTAGGTCACGTCCCAAAACCATTCAAGCTGGCGGTTATGAAGCCTCTTATTAAGAAACCAAAACTAGATCCTAGTGAACTGGCAAATTATAGGCCTATTTCAAATCTTCCATTTATGTCTAAAATTTTAGAAAAAAAAGTTGTGTCTGCTCAATTGAGCACCTTCCTGAACAAAAATGATCTGTCCTAGGTCCCCTTCTATTTTCAATATACATGTTGCCCCTTGGTAATACTCTTAGAAAATACGGAATTAGCTTCCACTGTTATGCTGATGATACTCTGCTATATATCTCAACGAGCCCAGATTCAACTTCTAAATTATCTAAGCTAACAGTTCGGATAAGACAGAGATATTAATTATTGGACCAAAAAACACTACACAGAATCTTGTAGATTACAATTTGCAACTAGACCGGACGTACTGTTACTTCCTCTACAGTCAAAAATCTGGGTGTTATATTAGACAGCAGCTTGTCTTTTGAAAATCATATTTCCCATGTTACAAAAACTGCATTCTACCATCTTAGAAACATTGCCAAGCTATGAAACATGTTACCTGTTTCTGATGCAGAAAAGCTAGTTCATGCATTCATGACCTCTAGATTGGACTATTGTAATGCACTTCTAGGTGGTTGTCCTTCTTTTAAAAAAAAAAGATACAGGTAGTCCAAAATGCAGCAGCTAGAGTCCTTACCAGGTCAAGAAAATATGATCATATTACCCCAATTTTACAGTCTCTGCACTGGCTACCTATTAAGCTCTGTATCAGTTACAGATTATCATTACTTACCTGTAAAGCCCTAAATGGTTTAGCTCCTGTGTACCTAACTAGCCTTCTATCACATTACAATCCATCACGCTCCCTAAGGTCAAAAAACACTGGACTTTTGGTAGTTCCTTGGATGGCAAAGTCCACTAGAGGAGGTAGAGCTTTTTCACATTTGCCTCCCAAACTCTGGAATAGCCTTCTTGATAATTTTGGGGTTCAGACACATTCTCTCTGTTTAAATCTAGATTAAAAATGCATCTCTTTTGCCAAGCATTCGAATAACGTATCTGTTAAATTGTGAGTGTAGTTGCATCTGATCAAATGCACATTCTTATTCTTTAGCTTGGGTTAAACTAATTCATTTTACTTTGTTGGATCAGCAGCTATGCTAATGATGTCTCTATTTGTTTCTATGTTTTGCCATGGGATTTACATCCTGTGGTAACTAGGATTTACATAAGCTCCAGTTTGGATCCAGAACACCTGAGAAGAGATGATGCTGACGCCCTCAGAGGACCCCAGATGATGCTAACCTGAATCAACAAACAGAACTAACAAATATTGCTACAAGTGTGACTGCATCATATAATAATTATTAATTATTAATAATATTAATAATGTTCATTGTCTGGCTGACTATGTCTTGTATACATTTTTCTAAAAATCCTGTCATACGTGCACAAACTGGCAGTCACCACTTATAGCTACTAATATAATTGTAATACTTATAATACTACTTAATATTTTAGAAACGTAATTTTCTGTAAAGTTGCTTTGTAACGATTGGTATTGTAAATAGCGCTTTACAAATAAACTTGAATTGAATTGAATATTAGTTCTATTGGATCTTAGTGCTGCGTTTGACACAATTGACCACAACATTCTTTTGCATAGACTTAATTAATTAATGGAAGCGCATTAGCATGGTTTAAATCGTACTTATGTGACCGCCAGCAATTCATAGCAGTGAATGAAGAGGTATCATATCGATCACAAGTGCAGTATGGAGTACCTCAAGGCTTAGTACTAGGGCCGCTACTCTTCACGCTTTACATGTTACCCTTGGGAGATATCATCATGGTGTTAGCTTTCACTGTTATGCTGATGTCGTCTGAGAAAAAGGTCTTTACAGGTGATCTGTATCTGGAGCTCTAGTTTTCCTGGTCTCTGCTTTCTTTCAGGGCTGTAGAGGTCCTTTCTAGGTGCCGATTCACCATCTGGTCTGGATACGTACTGGATCCGGGTGACTGCAGTGACTCTCTGATCTGGATACAGACTGGATCTGGTGGCTACGGTGACCTCGGAATAAGAGAGAAACAGACTAATATTAGAGTAGATGCCATTCTTCTAATGATGTAGCAAGTACATCGAGTGTTATGGGAAGTGTTCCCGGTTCCGGTTTACCTAATTTAATGCAGCCTAAAAATCCCTTAACGGATTTGGATATTACTAGCATATTAGTATGTTATGCGTAAGCCTGGTTAAAGAGATGGGTCTTTAATCTAGATTTAGACTGCAAGAGTGTGTCTGCCTCCCGAACAATTTTACGTAGGTCATTCCAGAATTTAGGCATCAAATAGGAAAAGGATCTGCCGCCCGCAGTTGATTTTGATATTATAGGTATTTTCAAATTACCTGAGTTTTGAGAATGCAGCGGATGTGGAGGATTATAATGTAACAAGAGCTCATTCAAATACTGAGGTGCTAAACCATTCTGGGCTTTATAAGTAATAAGCAATATTTTAAAATCTATATGATGTTTGATAGGGAGCCAGTGCTGTGTTGACAGGACCGGGCTAATATGGTCATACTTCCTGGTTCTAGTAAGAACTCTTGCTGCTGCATTTTGTACTAGCCGTAGTTGTTTACTATGCGTGCAGAACAACCACCCAATAAAGCAGTACAATAATCTAACCTTGAGGTCATAAATGCATGGATTAACATTTCTGCATTTGACATTGAGAACATAGGCCATAATTTAGATATATTTTTGAGATGGAAAAATGCAGTTTTACAAATGCTAGAAACGTGGGTTTCTAAGACCTAGGTTCCTAACAGATAATGAAGAATTGACAGAGCAGCCTGCAAGTCTTAGACAGAGTTATAGATTATTACATGCAGAGTTTTTAGGTCCTATAATTAACACCTCTGTTATTTCAGAATTTAGCAGTAAGACACTACTCGTCATCCAGTTTTTAATATCGACTGTTACTAATTGATGGCAGTCATATAAGTACGATTTGAACCATGCTAATGCACTTTCATTAATGCCAAAGTGTTCAAGTCTATGCAAAAGAATGTTGTGGTCAATAGTGTCAAACGCAGCACTAAGATCCAATAGAACTAATAGAGAGATACAACGGAGAGCAGTCTCAGTACTATGATACGGTCTAAATCCTGACTGGAAATCCTCACAGATGCCATTTTTATCTAAGACGGAATATAATTCTGAGGATACTACCTTTTGTAATATCTTGGACAGAAAAGGGTGATTCGAGATCGGTCTATAATTAAGTAGTTTTTTGGGGTCAAGTTGTGGTTTTTTGATGAGAGGCTTAATAACAGCCAGTTTGAAGGTTTTGGGGACATATCCTAATGACAAAGGAATTAAAATAGTCAGAAGAGGTTCTATGACTTCTGGAAGCACCTCTTTTAGGAGCTTAGATGGTATAGGGTCTAACATACATGTTGTTGGTTTAGATGATTTAAAAAGTTTATACAATTCTTCCCTGTTTTCTCATCCCTGTTGCCTAAATATTCTGTTGGTAATATTAGTTTGCTTATGTTAGTGTACTAATGTGTACTGCATAACACTTTATTGTCATTTTGCATTACTGACACACGGTTTTCCTAATGAATGTTTTTCAGTTGCTTTGACACAATGTATTTTGTTTAAAGCGCTATATATATATATATATATATGTATATATATATATATATATATATATATATATATATATATATAAAGGTAATTTGACTTGACTTGTCTAATAATTATATTACTCAAATAAACTTTAATACATCACTATTGAAGACTATATGGTAACCCTAACCTAACTCTAACCCTAACCCTAACCCTAACCCTAACCTAACCCTAACCTAACCTAACCTACCCTAACCCTAACCCTAACTCTAACCCTAACCCTAACTCTAACCCTAACCTAGAGTTAGAGTTAGGGTTAGGGTTAGGTTAGGTTAGGGTTAGGAAAAAAGAATGTTTTCCCAGGATAGGACCCTGAGGGTCCCACTCTGGGTTGTGCACGGTCCATCCCTCCACTGGTCACCCCCAAATCACATAAAGACCAAGAGAGGTCACAGCAGGCCAACTGTCAAAGGCTGTTCATAGGGCTATTGAGGCCAGGGTTATTCAGTTTTAGGTCTGGTTTAGTTTAGGTTTGTGCAGGATGGGTCTGTAAAATCCAGGGTATGAATCCCGGGGTGTCTGGTAGGTTTTAGGTTTTGGGTATGGTGAGTTGGTTAGGGTTAGGGTTAGGGTTAGGTTATAGGGATAAATGCGAAGATTGATCACCTTTGAATTGATCGACCCCCCATATCTTGTGATCCGTATCTGCTATAGAGCTGAAACATGGTTTATTATACTCCTTGGGCCCTCCCCAGTTGATTGCACTTGGTTTCGTCGGTCTAGCGCCACCAGTTGCCGAGATATGGAGTTGATCACTTACTTGATTTTCGAATGTATGGGTGGGACTTAGTGTTTTTGTGGGGGTTGGACTTAGTGTTTTTGGGGAATTTTGGACTTAGTCAATGGTTGGACTTAGTTAGGGTTAGGGTTAGGGTTAGGGTTAGAGTTAGAAGTTAGGGTTAGGGTTAGAGTTAGTTAGAGTTAGGGTTAGAGTTAGATTAGGTTAGGTTAGGTTAGGTTAGGTTATAGGGATAAATGCGAAGATTGATCACCTTTGAATTGATCGACCCCCCATATCTTGTGATCCGTATCTGCTATAGAGCTGAAACATGGTTTATTATACTCCTTGGGCCCTCCCCAGTTGATTGCACTTGGTTTCGTCGGTCTAGCGCCACCAGTTGCCGAGATATGGAGTTGATCACTTACTTGATTTTCGAATGTATGGGTGGGACTTAGTGTTTTTGTGGGGGTTGGACTTAGTGTTTTTGGGGAATTTTGGACTTAGTCAATGGTTGGACTTAGTGTTTTTTGGGAATTTTGGACTTAGTCATATGGTTGGACTTAGTATTTTTTGGGAATTTTGGACTTAGTCACGTTTTGGGTGGTTTTGGTGGGGTCTTTGTTGGTTTTGAGTGGTTTTGAGTGGTTTCCAGTGGTTTTCGGGGGTCCCCAAGTGTTTTTGGAGTGGTTTGGTTAGGTTTTGGGTGGTTTTAGGGTTATGGTTAGAGTTAGGTTATAGGGATAAATGCGAAGATTGATCACCTTTGAATTGATCGACCCCCCATATCTTGTGATCCGTATCTGCTATAGAGCTGAAACATGGTTTATTATACTCCTTGGGCCCTCCCCAGTTAGGTTAGGGTTAGTTAGGTAAGTATAGATCCCAGACCCAATGCCCAAAGGGCATCGGACTGGGTTTTGCA
>NW_026775132.1:0-2000 GCF_963082965.1 Carassius carassius | reverse complement strand
CTTCTGGATTTAGTCTGTCTCAGTTTTTTTCATGTTATTCCAGGCAGACTGATGATGATGATGAGATCAGATCTCTGTGTGGAACACTGGCTGCTGTCAAACTCCTTGTGCAAACAAAAATCTCACTGGATTATTACAATTAATGACAAAAATAATGTTTGGAAATGTAAACTAATATTTACTACTGAAACACTACAGCAAAAGATAGAAATAACTGACTTAAAACTGACTTTTTGTTGGTGAAAATACTAGTGGCCTAAGACTTTTGCACAGTACTCTATATACATATGACGTTGCTAAAAAGAACATTATTGTGTATTTGGTATAATGCAATGTGTTTATGTGGTTTAAGGTTATAAAAAAACAACATTATTTTCCACATACTGTATATTATTGTTTCTCCTCAATCCCCTGCCTTTCTGAAACGTGTCAATTTTTACAAAGCTCATCATTCTGAAAAGTGAGGTGTACAATGTTAGGCCAGCTATCCAGTGATTGGCTGAATGCCTCAAGCATGTGACAGAAATGTTACGCCCCTCACCATACTGTGATGCTCTGTGTCCTGGCGTGACAAAGTCAAAACCAATAAAACCCATTTCAAACGAGGCATTTTTTGCATCCAGTGGGGAAATAATTACTGATGATTATGATTTGTACTTTCTTTTTACACGCTGCATAAACATAAAACCATGTCTGCATTTGTGATCTGAGACATGACAAACAACAAGTGCTACTCTACACTGCTTAAAACTCGTTTTTGAATAATCAGTGGCAAATTCTTTAAATATGAAAACGTACTTACAGACTTTGAGTCAAAATCACCAGTCTGTCCTTGCAAAGTTGGAACTGCCCCACTTTCAAAGTCACCTTTATTTATATAGCGCTTTAAACAAAATACATTGCGTCAAAGCAACTGAACAACATTCATCAGGAAAACAGTGTCAATAATGCAAAAATGATAGTTAAAGGCAGTTCATCATTGGATTCAGTTATGTCATCTCTGTTTTTTATATAAATATACATAGTCCGTGTCCTCCGTAAAATGCACTGCACACATCTGAATATTTGGGTTGAACTGTTCTGGAACAGTGTTGTAAATACAACTTAACCACTAATTTCTAGTTGAGTCCTCTTTTGGAAGGCCAAACAAAGTAGTTTCGCTCTCACAATGAAAAGCCTAATACCAAGTCTATACCAGTACAGTATATAAAGTCTTCAAGAACCATACCACCATAACAACTTTCCTATGACACAAAATCAGTTACCAAGTGGTATAGATGGATCTGACAAAAAATAAGGCAGTAACAAAATGGCCACATCCCACAACTAATAGGGGCAGCTGTGGCCTAATGGTTAGATACTAGGACTAGTTACCCGAAGGTTGCCGTTTCGAGTCTAAGTGCTGGCAGGAGTTGTAGGTGGGCAATGGCCACTAAAATAACCACTCGAGGCGACGGATCAAGAAACACTATGGAAACATGCTGGGATTCACAACAGACTCAGGAATTCTGCTCGCCGATGTTCAGTCTCTGGAGAATAAAAAGGACGAGGAGTTTCTTCCTCCAGGCCATCAGGCTCCTAAAGACAAAACCAGCCTCTTAATGTCCACTTAATATTCACTCAAACACTAAGATATTCATCATTCCCTACCTCACATTGACATACTGACAGTGTCACAACCTGTTAGCACATTCTTCTCTTGCACATTCCTGTGCATCTTAATGTTTAAGACTACAGTATAATGCACATATGCACATTTGCTTCTTGTATATTCCTGTGTATTTTAATATTTAAGACCACAGTATACTTTCATGCACATTGTTTTCTATTCTGTATTTAATTCTACAGTATCCATCTTTTTATATTTGATTCTTATATTTTTATTGTTAATTTTATAAAAAAAATTCATACCTACATTTATCTATATTTTCATCTGTGATGTATTCTTTAATAATTGCACTGTTAATGGAGTGCAATAAAATTAAAAATCTTGAATATCT
>NW_026775128.1:22500-35828 GCF_963082965.1 Carassius carassius | reverse complement strand
AGAGAACCAAAACTAAAATAATAACATTTCAGAAAAGACCCAGATGTCAGGGAAAGGGACAAAACTTCACCCTTGGTATGACCAAACTTGATCATGTCTCAAGCTACACATACCTCGGGCTGAAGATAAGTGCAAACGGAAACCTAAATTTGGCCGTGAATGAACTGAAAGAGAAAGCAAGAAGGGCCTTCTATGCCATCAAAAAATCTATCCAAATTGAAATACCAATCAGAATCTGGCTCAAAATATTCCAATCAGTCATAGAACCAATTGCATTATATGGCAGTGAAGTTTGGGGTCCTCTCCTAAATCACCAATTCGACAAATGGGACAAAAATCCGATAGAAACCCTGCATGCCGAGTTCTGTAAGAGTATCCTGAGAGTACAGAGGAACACGGCGAACAACGCATGCAGGGCAGAATTAGGCCAATACCCTCTCCTGATACATGTGGAGAAACGAGCCATCAAATTCTGGAAACATCTAAAAATGAGTGACCCCAACTCTTATCATTATAAAGCCCTTCAGAACCATGAGATGAGCCCTGAGAAGAGCCCACTCATTCAGCTGGTCCTGAGGCTCCACACACAGACGAACACCACTAACACTAACCAGCCTCAGGACACTGACACCCTCATCCACACAATCCGGCCCAACCACATCATAAAAGCTCAACGAGAGCATTACCTGACCTATTGGACTCAAACAACACAAAAACAGAGTAAACTAGAATGCTATTTGGCCCTAAACAGAGACTACACAACTGCAGAATACCTGAGTGCAGTGAAGGACTGCACACTCAGAAGAAGAATGACGAGGTACAGACTGAGCAACCACAGCCTGACTGTGGAGACGGGCAGATACCGGCAGAGCTGGCTGCCCCGAGAGAGACGCCTCTGCCCGCACTGTGCCCAGGGGGAGGTGGAGACAGAGCAACACTTCCTCACCAGCTGTCCCAACTATGAGGACATTAGAGGGACTTTCTACATACAATTTGAAAAACTTTACCCTAACTTTCTAAAATTGAACCACAAAACACAATTCCAACACCTATTAGGTGAAAAAAGAGAATGTATGACACTAGCGGCAAGATACATCGATGCCTGTCACAAAAAGAGAGAGTGCGCTCACACACACACACACACTCACACACACTCACACGCTCGTACACAAAACAAACACACAAACACTTACACACTAAATTCTAAGTTGTTCACAGAATTTTGAAATGTTCATAAACTGTTTGACTATTTTTATTTATTATTATTTATTTATTTATTTTATTTTTTATTTTTTTTATTTAATAGAATTATTATTATTATTTTCTGTACTAAATGTTCAAAATCATTTTATATGTTGTTTTCATGCTTTGGCAATACGAATGTATTTTTGTCATGCCAATAAAGCTTTATTGAATTGAATTGAATTGAATTGAGAGACGGAGAGAGAGAGAGAGGGAGAGAGAGACGGAGAGAGAGAGAGACGGAGAGAGAGAGAGAGACGGAGAGAGAGAGAGAGACGGAGAGAGAGAGAGACCGAGAGAGAGAGAGACCGAGAGAGAGAGAGAGAGTGAGAGAGAGAGACGGAGAGAGAGAGACAGAGAGACGGAGAGAGAGAGACAGAGAGACGGAGAGAGAGAGAGAGACGGAGAGAGAGAGAGACGGAGAGAGAGAGAGAGAGAGAGAGAGAGAGAGAGAGAGAGAGAGAGAGAGAGAGAGAGACGGAGAGAGAGAGAGAGAGAGAGAGAGAGACGGAGAGAGAGAGAGAGACCGAGAGACTCACTCTAACTCTCTCTCTCTCACACACACACACACACACACACACACACACACAGTGGTAGTTCTGGTCAAGGTTAGTAGTCACCTGTGAATGTCACTGTGGTTCAGAAGAACAGAGAAGAAATCCAGATAGTAGGTGAGAGCGAGAGAAGCCAGGATCCAGAAGACTGAGTGCCGGTTGATCCGAGCAGATGCTTTCACATCCACAGCCTCGTCAGGAGCAGAACCTGCAGGATAACAAGATCACCATCATCATCATCATCATCACCACCACCGTCTTCATCATCACCATCATCATCATCACCACCACCGTCTTCATCATCACCATCATCATCATCACCACCACCGTCTTCATCATCACCATCATCATCATCACCACCACCGTCTTCACTAGGGATGCACCAGTTCACTGGCCATAAATCGGAACTGGACGGTTTTTGCTTTAAATACGTGATCGGCAAAGTTTTTGGTCTTTTTTCAGCTGATTTTTTCAGAAGTGCACCCGCGTGCACAGACTACATTGTAATCATTCGCTATCATGTCATTTGTGTGGAAGTATTTCGAGATCTGTGCGCAGGACACAGGCAGCCGTTCAGCACTGGAAGTGTAGAGCTACACGTATGAGGCACAGATAGCAGGAAGTGAACAGCTGTTGTTGTACTGGAGCACAAATAAAAGTCTTTCCAACGCTCACTGAAGCTGTACGAGCGTACTGTACCTGTCCGCGCCCTGTGAAGAGATGTTCAGCTCAACTTCTCACGTGTTGGATGAGAAACGAAACGAAAGACTAAACTGTGACAAAACTGAAATCTATTTTTTTTTGTAAAGTAGAACTTGCATACATGTTTGAACAGCCACAAGTAAACGTCAGCTCTTTATAGGATGATTATTTTTATTTTACCTTAAAATTACATCGACTGAATTTTATTTAAAAATCACCTTCTGTAGCACACTGAAAAAAAGTGTTTCATTCATCCAATTAAAACATTTTAGGGTAATGATTCACATCCATATTTTTAACTTGAGACAATAGTTATTTATTTTTCATTGGCTCAAGTAAAAAAATATGTGAATCATTAACCTAATTTATTTTATTTAATTGGATGAATGAAACACTGCATCTTTGTTTTATTGCACCAACATTATTTGATTTTAACATTTTGAAATCATTTATTTATATAGCATACTTTTATTATTCTCACTGGTAAAGACCTTTTTTTATTATTTAAAACCAAATTTAGAAACTAAAATACTGCATGCTGATTAAGAAACATTGAATGTGTGATGATTGTGTTGTTTGGTCTGTAGAACGATGCAGTTATTGCCTTTAATTTCACATGGTCACAGTTAATCTTTTCATTTAAGGCCAGTTCTCTGTAGTTTCAACCCAATTCAAAAACAAAAGCTAAATGCTGATGTCTGTATCATCTGTGTTTGTACTGAATGTAGGCTACTTACTGCGCAGTTACTGCCTTTAATTTCAGATTATTGTTTTCAATAGCCAAAAGCCAGTTTGTCCCATTAAATACCAAATAAACATCTTGTTTATGCGCACTGTCCTTCTTTCTTGTTTGTTGCTTAAAGATAAAAAAAAAACAATCGGAAATCGGTATCGGATTCGCCCATGAAAAATCATGATCATCCATCCCTAATCATCACCAACAACAGATACGGTCAATCATTCTATTAATCATTTATTTCTATAGCACATTTAAAAACAACAAGCTGACAAAAGTGCTTTACAGACCCACAATTACAAAACACACACAACAAAACCCTAAACAGACTAGGGCTGTTAAAATTGCTCAAAATTGACGTTCGAATATTCCGTCTATTCGAATTCACGAATATTCGAACTATTTGAACATCTGGTTGCGCATGTTGGAAATGACGCACATTACGTCAATAACAGGCAAAAATAATACAAAGAGACATAACTACTTGTATAGATAGTCTATTTAAGTTTAAACATATATGACAACGTATTACCTACACAAAAACAAGGAAATCAACTAATGGCCAAGACTGCAGACCTCACACTCTCTCTCCTTCACGTTCTCTGCGCATAATGGTTTAAATGAACAAACACATTTTTGTGCAAGCAATTTAAGGTCGCGACTGTTGTCCCAAATATAGCAGGCTTCATTCAGTGATTGAAACAAATATTATTAATATTAATTGAAGTTTTACAGCATATAGAACTGGCATTGAATGCTCCGAGCGAGCTGTGCTGTGGTAAACATGGAACTTTTCCTTGACATGAAACGATAAATAATCAAACCTCGGATGCATTGCTTGACAGAACTCCCCGAAGCCTGCCCCATCCGCGATACTGATCGCTCTCATGTCCTTACAAATGAACGAAATTATTTTATCCGTTATGGCCTCAGACAAAGAGCTTGTGGCGGGCAATGCAAAGTAACGTTAAGTGTCAAGACGTGACTGTTTAGCTGGAGTTCCACACATTATGCCATGCTCATTTGGGTGCACATTTTTGAGATGTGACCTCATGTTGCTAGTGGAATGGTATGCTAACTGTATCTTAAATAGCTTGCATACAACAATCTCGCGGGTCAACAATTTTACCTCATTTTCTCTGCTGCGGTCGAGTTGGGCTCTGCACTTGCTGTCATCTTCCATGAAGACGCGTCAACTTCCAGCAGTGATGCTGTGCCAGACAGTGCGACTCCTGTGAGGCTGTGACCTGTCCCTGAACCCTCAGGCGCTAGCGGCCCACTCGCACAGCAGACAACCACGCCTCTACTACCGCGGGCCTTTTTTTCCACATTTTTTTTATTCGAATATTAATTTTCACCTTCGAAATTCGTTTTTTTTAAACTATTCGAATACATATTCGAATTTAGAATATTCGTTGACAGCCCTAAAACAGACCCAGTAGATTCTGGGTCATAACACTAATTGTGACGAGTGGGGCGGGGCCGAGGGATGTGGCGCCATGGACGCTCGAGGCGGTGGGCTGCAGTGAGTTGCCGGGGATGAGCGAGCTCGCTGCCGACCGCCCCCGGCAACTCACACCAGCCTCACGGACGACTGATGCGCACAAATAAAAACCAAAACATAAAATAAAGCCCAGGCCTGGTCCTCCCTCGTCCTTCACTGTCGTCGCTCCAGTTTTATATCCTTCCATCTCCTCTGTGGGACTCGAGACCGGTGGTGGGTCGCAGGTGTCACTGATTTCCCAATCACTCCACCGGCCTCGCTCGTGTTCCCACATCCCTCGGCCCCACTCCACTCGTCACACTAATATATGAAAAACATTTGGTAAGCTTTATATTCTAATCTCTGAGGTTCACATAAGGACAAAAACAAGCTCGGAGAACATGCATAAAATGCTGCATTATAATTTCTTTAATACAGCATTCATCACCTCCAAATGTTGATTTATAATGTTACAAGTTGTGAAGCAATTTGGGCGAGGAAATAAGATCATGTCTATTCTCAGAATAAACAAAACACAAAACCGAACCATATAAAGGCTATTCATGTGAGAACATCTAAACTAAAGGATTTATACATCGGTAATTTGATCCACTATTCCACAGAGAAAAAGAGAAAAAGACACGCCAGCCAGTTACTGATCTTCTGCAGACACTAATCTATAATCTGACCCCACGGAGCTCGACCAGAGCGCGCTGCAGTTCCACTTCCGACCACACACACACTCATACACGACCGGGGGCGCTGTTGAGCTCGAGAGGACTCACCGTACAGCGCTTACTGTCAGGTGTTTAATATATACTGCTTACTTCACGACTTAAAATAGCCTAGAAAATCTGAAGAATATTTGTTGCAGTTTGCTGAGCACGTTTACAGTTTATTCTTGTTTCAGCTATATGGAGGTCTACGTTGTGGATGAATACTTTGGCCCATTTAGACGAACCGCGCCTGAACGAAGCTCTGTATCTGAGAACAGAGAAGAGTCTTCCGCACAGAGATGATCTCAGCACAGAGATGCTGTGACAATACAGAAATATCAGCAGGAGCAAGCCTTTAGAAGCCAGTTAAATGAGCTTGAGTGTTGCACACAGTGAAAGCAGTAGCGGCGGAGAGATGAACACACACCGCTGATGAGAGTCGAGCACACCTCAGTCAAAAACACGGGGGTTCGTGTGTGTGTCTCACCCTGTTCGTCGACATCTTCTTCTTTGTTTGTCTTGAATCGTCGCCTCACGTTCATAAACTCACCAGACTCCGCCATGTTGACCGGATGACGTCACATCCAGCGACGCACGGATTGATGACGCACGACGCTGTTGAGATTCGATCCGAGTTTGAGTCGGACTCGATTCACTTCTTATCATTTCTTTAAAACAGCTCCAGTGCTGTTTGCAGTGTTCAAACCCATAGTCTATGTTCAAACCCTGGATTGGTTGATGGGTCAGATTACACCGCGAAATATTTCAGTGTTTAATTTTAGTTCAGTTTTCTATAGAATGGAAATTTCTGTTTTCCTGTTTAAAATAATCACTACTCACCACATTTATACAATACAAATTATTTTTAAGGCAGCTTTAAAAAAGTGTTTATGTCGCAAATTTCATCAGTTATGAAACTAATTCAAGTTCAGTTGTAAAGCAGCTCTTAGAGTCCTTCTTCAGATCAGTTCAGTCAGGATTGTTCTGGTCTTAAACCCATAATATTACTGAACATCAATGGTCTTTTAAACCCAAGTTAATTAGTTAAGTTAGTTAGTTAAACTGACTTGAAAAAGCCAACATACTGAAATGCTATTTAAACTTCTTCTTCTGAGACTAAATTTTAAAATGTATCTCCTCCTAGATCTTTCAAGCTAGAACCACCAAACTCTGGTCAGATCTTCAGACTGGTCTGACTCGGCTTGCTTTATCTTTTCTAACTTCGTAAACCAGACTATCAAAACAACCTAAAATCCCATAGACTTTCATTTTTGAGGGTGTGAATACTTCATTACAATAAGACTTCTGGTGTATTTGAGCTGTATACTGCCAGAGCAAAGCTTCAACGCTCTCTACTGAGAATACAGCTTGAACCAGCCTAAGCTGATCGGCTGCTCTGGCTGGTCTCTCAAGATGGTTTTAAAGTGGTTTTGGCCACTGGTTTAGCAGGTCATGCTGGTCTGGGTTTTAGCTATTTCTTTTACTGAATCTACTGGTTTTAGCTGGATTAGCTAAGAAACATGCTAGCAACATGCTAGTAACTTGCTAATCAGACTAGAAAACTGCCAGCTACATGCCAGTGACTTGCTAATCATGCTAGCAACATGCTAGTCTTTTGGAAATCAAGCTGGAAACATGCTAGCAACACGCTAGTCACACAAGCTAATAATGCTAAAAACATGCTAGTTGCTAGTTAATCATGCTAACGTCATGCTAGCGACATGCTAGTCACTTGCTAATATTGTTAGCAACATGCTAGAAACTTACTAACGACATGCTAGTGACTTGCCAATCATGCTTATGTAATGCTAGTGACTTGCTAGGCATGCTAGCAAAATGCTAGTCGATTGTCAATCAGGCTAGCAACATGCTATCCACTTGCATATCATGTTAACAACATGCTAGTGACATGCTAATCATTCTAGGACCATGCAAGCAACATGTTAGAAACGTGTAAATGACATGCTAGTGACTTGCAAATCATGCTAACAAAATGCTAGTAAGTTTCTAGACATGCTAGTTACTTGCTAGTCAATTGGTAATATTGTTAGCAACATGCTAGTCCCTTGCTTATCATGATAACAACATGCTAGCAACATGCTAATGACAGACTAGTAACATGTTAATCATGCTAACATCATGCTAGTTACTTGCTAGTCATGCTAGCAACATACTAGTCACTTGCTCATCATGCTAAAAATATGATAGCAACATGCATTTTACTTGTTAATCATGCTAGCAAGATGCTAGAAACATGTAAACGACATGCTAGTTATTTGCTAATCATGCTAATCACTTGGTAATAATGCCAGCGACATGCTAATCATGCTGGAAACACACTAGTGACATGCTAGTAACTTGTTAATAATGTTAGAGACATAAGCCCCTTTCACACTCCACGTCGGACCCGGCAAGTTGCCGGAACATTGCCGGGTCGCCTTCTGTGTGAAAGCAAACACGTCCCGGGATTGATTCCGGCATTGAACCCGGGTCGGGGACCTAGTAACATTGCCGGGTTCAACCCGGGACGAGTGCTGTGTGAACAAAAGCCAGATCTAATGCCGTGTCGTAGTGATGATGCACAACTCGTACATTACACGTCACGCCCTGATGTCACGTGTCGTTACAGAATCTTTACGGGTTGTGTGTGAAAGCATGCACATATTCTGGGTAACCACTGGCAGTGTGAAAGTGCAAAATCTAGCGACCCGGGAACAATTGCCGGAACACTTTACCCGTGTATTTGCTGGAAAGTGTGAAAGGGGCTGTACTAGTTTACTACTTATCTGTTTAGCTATCTATCTGTCATCTATTATTTATCTATCTATTTTTCTGATAGATTGTATTGCCTTCAAAACTCTAAAACTACTTCAAACATAAGTACTTCATACTGAAAACCCTCAAACTTTAAGCTTTTAAAACTACTTCAAACATTCTGGCTAGGCTTTTTCAAGCCAACTTAAAGTTTGCCTGCAAACTTTACTATCTAGCTCATTTTATAGTCCTAAACAGAGAAGGATCATATTCCGGTTTTTATAATGATGCGTTATTAAGGTCCGTGGAAGAGATGCAGTCATACAAACATGAATATTAACATTTTATAAAACTGTAATTATATCTCCCAAACAGAAGGAAGGATTTCATAAAGTGATGATGTGTAAATGATGGATACTCACGATTCAGCCTCATAAATCATTGATCACTATCCAAACCCAGAAAACAACTAAAGTAAATGAAGAAACAGACCGCTCCATTAGTTCATGTCCATTATTTTATAAAAGCATGTTATAGATTTAACGTGAGCAATCTATTCATGCATAATGTTCTCTGCAATAAACCTTGTCATGTTTAATAAGCCTGGATCATGATATATGCACTCATGAACTCCGCCCCTCAAGCTCACACTCATTTGCATACACAAGTCAAGTCTAGTCACCTTTATTTATCTAGCGCTTTAAACAAAATACATTGCGTCAAAGCAACTGAACAACATTCATTAAGAAAACAGTGTCAATAATGCAAAATGATAGTTAAAGGCAGTTCATCATTGGATTCAGTGATGTCATCTCTGTTCAGTTAAATAGTGTCTGTGCATTTATTTGCAATCAAGTCAACGATATCGCTGTAGATGAAGTGTCCCCAACTAAGCAAGCCAGAGGCGACAGCGGCAAGGAACCGAAACTCCATCGGTGACAGAATGGAGAAAAAAACCTTGGGAGAAACCAGGCTCAGTTGGGGGGCCAGTTCTCCTCTGACCAGACGAAACCAGTAGTTCAATTCCAGGCTGCAGCAAAGTCAGATTGTGCAGAAGAATCATCTGTTTCCTGTGGTCTTGTCCTGGTGGTACACAGAGAGCCACGCCCACATCATAACAACCGAGAATCAAGTCCCGCCCTACATTTGTTGTTTTTGATAATCCTGTATCACAATATGAAAGGAAAGATCTGACTCTACTTCTCCATTTCAACTCAACTTTAACAAATCTATAGTCTATTTCAACAAAGACATTACACTTAGTCATTTAGCAGTCTTTTTGTTTTATTTATTTTAGAAAGTTAGAAGCCTATAATAAATTAGAGGAAATGTTCAGATATGATGAACTTTAGATGCACTGGTGTTCTGTTGAGATGCAGAAGAGAAACAGTGACTTGTGCGCGAGTTCGTGTTGAGTTCAGCAGGTCAGCAGCACAGGTGTGGAATACTGTTTCCTGCTCAGATCACGTTTCCTGCCAGCTGGAGCTCAACTGATCCAAACACACACAGAGAGAAACTGCAGACCGAGCAAATACTGCAGCAGCATCTCAGACACAACAGACTACACCAGATCTCTGTCACAGCTTCCACTCTTCTTTCACTGCTGGTTTCGTCTGGTCAGAGGAGAACTGGCCCCCCAACTGAGTCTGGTTTCTCCCAAGGTTTTTTTCTCCATTCTGTCACCGATGGAGTTTCGGTTCCTTGCCGCTGTCGCCTCTGGCTTGCTTAGTTGGGGTCACTTCATCTACAGCGATATCGAGAATGTGTTTTCTGTCAGTTGACAGTATTTTCTGAATTATGGAGTGATGAAAAGAGTAAAACTGTGATGATCAGATCTCCTCTCAGAAGGAAAGATGAAGTTACTCCGAGCTTCTGATCCAGATCTTCTGGTGGTTTCTGGCTCTTCAGAGCGATGATGGATGTCCAGCTCATTAAACCTCATCTAGAAGAGACAAGACAGACAGAATCTACAGAAGGAACCAAGTCTCTGAGTGTGGAGACATCACTCTCTCCAAACCGTTAAACTGTCCTGAACGACGCTGTAACCCAATAACTGCTGAACTGACAGAGCTGGTCTCAGACTCATGAATGCAGCGAGGCCTTCCAACATCCAAAGATTAATCAAGTTAATCAGCCAGACGCTAAACAGCTCTCTAGATGTGCAGCGATTAGCTGCTTACCTGCACAAACCAGAACTCAAACAGAACCTGGCTTGTGTGTGTGCGTGCGTGCGTGCGTGCGTGCGTGCGTGCGTGTGTGTGCGTGCATGGCTTTATGAGAGCATCATGTTCTGAGCCCAGCTTCACGCTTCATAATGCTGCTCATTCACGTCTGAACATCAAACTTCCCTCAGTGTGTGTGAGATATTCTGAGAAAGAGCTGAGCACATTTGATTCTCACCCAAACAGAGAATAAAACCGGACTTCCTTTTCCTGCTGCTGCGCTAAACCTGGTTTCTGCTCCTGTTTCCCAGAGGCCTCTGGGGCAGTGATGAGGAGAACAATAGTGTTCTGTGAGGAGCTTTATCTGAGACGTATACCTTACACACACACACACACACACTCGCTCTCTCTCCAGGTCTCTAGAGTCGATGGCTCAACCATGAAACTAGATGTCGATGAAGACGAATGCTGTATTAAAAGTTGGCATAATGCGTCAAAAGGGCTCAAATTCATCCTTTCACCTGAGGATCTTCAGCACAACACATGAGAATGAATCCATTTAAAGTGTTAATCCACCTGGTGTGTGTGTGTGTGTGTGTGTGTGTGATGGTTAAGTCCTCACCTGAAACAGCTGATCTGTGAGGAACACACAGGTGTAAAGTACTCACACACTCTCTGTGGTGTTCAGGAGAATTAATAATGAATGCTTTTCATCTGATACGGTGCTTATCATCACGACAGCCGTCTGTGTGTCCAAACACTTCTCCTGTATCCTGCTTGTAAATCGAATTGCTGTAAATAAATGTTTACTTCTTCATAAGAACCCAAGCAGATGACGCATACGCAGTTAGGTTGATATAATCCTTAGGTGTATAAATGTATAATTTCCTTTTTTTTCATTTTCATTAAAATTTGTAGTTAAAATAACTAAAATATTTGTACTTTAAAGTTCAAAGCCCCATTCATATATTTCTCCTGGGTCCACCAGATCACTAAACCTGACCTGTTTACTGAAACAAGTGTGTGAGCCGATACACACACAGCAGAGAGAGAGCCACACTGTCCTAACGGGTCAGAAATCAGTGCAAAGATGCAATGCTGCATGAAAACACTTGTAACTGTAATTGCTGTATTTTCAGCATCATTACTCCAGTCTTCAGTCACATGCTCCTGTAGCATTACATGCACAAGAAACATTGATCAATAAAAATATATATACAAAATACTTTCTAGTTAATATTCACACAGAAAACAGATGTTTCAATATTTTAACGAGTGTAAAACGTTAATAAACGTCCAGTCCTCCGCTCATCCTCAGCACATTACAGACCATCTTCATCACTTCTTCAGATCTATTACTGACCTGTTTCTGAACTGAACCAATAAATAAAGCAGTGCAGAGACGGAACATATAAAAATGAGAAAAGCCCTGACCACAGACGCTGGAAAATCCCAGCCATGTCTGTCAGAATTATTTACATGATATTTACCAGGGGTGGGACGATTCACTGAAAAACCCGTTCAGTTCTCGCGCTGAGACCGCGGTTCAGCTTAAATCTGACAGCATCTGTAATATGGTTTACTATAAATAACAGGTAAAAAAAAACAGGGATCAACTAATATATGTTTCTGTTGATGGAAGCGCATTCTGGATTCCCAGACATTACAACAACGATGAAAAAATCCTGGACAAATCATTGACTCTTGTTCAATACTGGATCAGTGCATTCTCTTAAAGTGACAGTCTTTATATTAATCGAACAGCAACAACAAAGCAATCACTCACTGCTCTTGATTAAAAAGCTTTTTTAACTTTAATAAAGAATAATCTTTAATTTATAGTCCAAAATGCAATGCTGTTTTACATTTGATTACATTCCTTTTCATTTATAAAAAAATTTAAAAAAACCTGGCTCTGTGTTCTGTACTAGACTAACTGAGACTTGTCATGGCACTTGTATACTGTTGTTGTTCTCTTGTTGACCTGACTGCTTCTATTCTTCTCATTTGTAAGTCGCTTTGGATAAAAGCGTCTGCTAAATGATTAAATGTAAATGTAAATGATTACTTTATTAAATTTCTGTACCTAAAATCTAACGTTAAACCTCCCTAAAAAACCCTGAAAGTTTATTATTTTTGTATCTTTAGTCTATTGTATTTATTTGTGCTGTTGCTTATAGTTAGAATATTCTTAATAATATGATAAAATATATCTTTTTTGAAAGTATAGTTTTTCCATACACATAGCACATACAACGGTACTTGCGCAAACTAGCACACTGTTTTACATATGGGGATGCAGTATTTTTTAGTGCCAAAATTGACCAGAAATTGATTTTGCATTTCTAGCCTACAATATGTAGCCTAGTGTACAATGCTTATTTATTTTGAAGGTGATGAAGGAAGTAACAGTAACTAGTGCTGTTAGTGCTCCCTGATGAACAAGAGAGGGAGGACAGTTCAGCTTTTGAGTCAGAGCAGGAACAATGTGTGCTTTTATGATTTATAAGATCATCAGTAGTAGGACTGTGATCATGTATTTAATCCTATCTTGATGTTTTATGTCTTATTGATGTCTATAAAAGTTAATGTAATGATAAATATAAAATTCAAAGATTTCTATGTACTGTAATTATATAAAACTATACTGTCTGCACCATAGTTATGTAAATGAAGTCGATCATCGCGTTTGATTCAATTCATAAGGATTAAAACTTCTCGAAGCACATTTGGGTTAAAATCAATCCAATGGCGCCATCTAGTGGACAACATTAATATCACAGCCTTAGCGTCCCACATATTATAAATTAATAAACCTAAGCATGTTTGCTTAGAACGACTTTGTTCTCGACGCAATTTAATGTTAAAGATCGAATGTCTATTGAATATCTAATATACATACAACTTTATTTCTGTTAAAATTACACTCTTCTATGTCAAGATCACAAGGAAACAAGAAAGAAATGTAATTCAAGCAGA
>NW_026775128.1:2500-10000 GCF_963082965.1 Carassius carassius | reverse complement strand
CACATACATTTTACTAAATAATAGTAATATTTCTAGCACAATGCCTTTATGTAAAAATTAACTTTTAGGCCTAATGAATGCATATTTGTCATTTTAACTGAACTTAAGACTGGTGGTGATGCTTAAGATATTTTTGGTCATTGATGGTTTCTGTAAAAAAAATAGTAATAGATCATATTAATTATTATTAAAAGATAATACTACTACTAATTTTACTATCATACTAATGTATATACAATGCACTATGAATTGATGAGCTGCTGGGTTCATGAATATTAATCACGTCTGCGTTCGGTCGAACTGATTTGCTGAAATCAAAACAGGGACGGTAAGAGATCAGCGCCAGCCAATGAAATCGCCATTTGCGAATTAGCTCCGCCCACTACTGGAGAAACCGGTATGTCTTCTGCTTGTTCGAAAATGAATATGAATAATTCTTATTCATTAATCCATTATTTTGACAGGAGAAGACAACAAAGAATAGTTTAGATATAGCGTGTTGATTCAGCGTGGTTAGACTCTCGCTCTCTCTCTCTTTGCATGTGTGAGAAACAGCGCTATCAGTAAAGCGACGGTGAGTCGTGCTCCTTCACAAAGAGTTTACAGAGCATCAAATACAGGTGCGCTGTGCGTCCATTGAGATGAACTGAAATGTTCAGATCGCTTGATGGAGAGAGAACTCTGAAGCTCAGATGCTGAAATTAATGCAAGCGTCACGCGCTTCAGTTTATGTAGTAAACAAACCCGCACGTCTCTGCCATTCATTAATTCACAGAGACGCACAGAACACAGATTCATATTTCAAACAACTTTTGCAGCTTAACATTTACAGATACTGGTCCATATGGAGATTTGATTTGATTAATTTATGCTAACTTTGACAAATTCCGTGACTGTCCATATTAAAATGTTAGTTTCATTTTCATGACTGGATTTTGAGATTCCGTCCTCGTTTTTTGCTTCGCGGAAATCATAGCGCTGACCCGGGTTTGAACGGGACCTCGGTACTACCGGTACTTACAGAAACCTGGTACCGTCACATTTACATTTTTTTAATACCGACTTGGTACCGAAGTACCGGGTCTTTTGACAACACTACTCAGCTCTATATTTCTTCACGGCCCGGTGAAACACACCAATTTGAAAAACTAATGGATTGCATTGTCGATATAAAAAACTGGATGACGAGTAATTTCTTACTGTTAAATTCTGAAAAAACAGAGGTGTTAATTATAGGACCTAAAAACTCTGCTTGTAATAACCTAGAACACTGTCTAAGACTTGATGGTTGCTCTGTCAATTCTTCGTCATCAGTTAGGAACCTAGGTGTGCTATTTGATCGCAATCTTTCCTTAGAAAGCCACGTTTCTAACATTTATAAAACTGCATTTTTCCATCTCAAAAATATATCTAAATTACGGCCTATGCTCTCAATGTCAAATGCAGAAATGTTAATCCATGCATTTATGACCTCAAGGTTAGATTATTGTAATGCTTTATTGGGTGGTTGTTCTGCACGCTTAGTAAACAAACTACAGCTAGTCCAAAATGCAGCAGCAAGAGTTCTTACTAGAACCAGGAAGTATGACCATATTAGCCCGGTCCTGTCAACACTGCACTGGCTCCCTATCAAGCATCGCATAGATTTTAAAATATTGCTTATTACTTATAAAGCCCTGAATGGTTTAGCACCTCAGTATTTGAATGAGCTCCTTTTACATTATAATCCTCTACGTCCGCTACGTTCTCAAAACTCAGGCAATTTGATAATACCTAGAATATCAAAATCAACTGCGGGCGGCAGATCCTTTTCCTATTTGGCGCCTAAACTCTGGAATAACCTACCTAACATTGTTCGGGAGGCAGACACACTCCTGCAGTTTAAATCTAGATTAAAGACCCATCTCTTTAACCTGGCATACACATAACATACTAATATGCTTTTAATATCCAAATCCGTTAAAGGATTGTTAGGCTGCATTAATTAGGTAAACCGGAACCGGAAACACTTCCCATAACACCTTATGTACTTGCTACATCATTAGAAGAATGGCATCTACGCTAATATTAGTCTGTTTCTCTCTTGTTCCGAGGTCACCGTAGCCAGCAGATCCAGTCTGTATCCAGATCAGAGGGTCACTGCAGTCACCCGGATCCAGTACGTATCCAGACCAGATGCTGGATCAGCACCTAGAAAGGACCTCTACATCCCTGAAAGACAGCGGAGACCAGGACAACTAGAGCCCCAGATACAGATCCCCTGTAAAGACCTTGTCTCAGAGGAGCACCAGGACAAGACCACAGGAAACAGATGATTCTTCTGCACAATCTGACTTTGCTGCAGCCTGGAATTGAACTACTGGTTTCGTCTGGTCAGAGGAGAACTGGCCCCCCAACTGAGCCTGGTTTCTCCCAAGGTTTTTTTCTCCATTCTGTCACCGATGGAGTTTCGGTTCCTTGCCGCTGTCGCCTCTGGCTTGCTTAGTTGGGGACACTTCATCTACAGCGATATCGTTGACTTGATTGCAAATAAATGCACAGACACTATTTAACTGAACAGAGATGACATCACTGAATTCAATGATGAACTGCCTTTAACTATCATTTTTGCATTATTGACACTGTTTTCCTAATGAATGTTGTTCAGTTGCTTTGACGCAATGTATTTTGTTTAAAGCGCTTTATAAATAAAGGTGACTTGACTTGACTTGACATCTGACCTTCTCTCAGAGCTACAGATTGATCAATCATCATCACTGAACATTCATCTGATAAAACAACTCATGGAGAATTACACAGAAACATTAGTTTACATGTGCATTAAGTCTCAGCTGTGACAACGGAGGCTCTGACCTGCTCATCTCAAATAATAATAATAAATATACACTATATGAAAAATAACCAATATAATAAAAATACAGGAGTATCACCAAATGACAGATATGAATGATTTCACAACAAAACTGTCAAAATAGAGTAGAGTTAGAAATAGAAATCGAATAGTGTGAGCTTTAGCTGCAGATCACAGCAGAAGTCCTGTATGTTGTTGTGTCTCACCACTTCTCTGGCTCTCCCGCTGAAACTGTCTCTGATTCTCGCTCTCTTCACTCCACAGGCTTCCTCTCTGTTCGAACAATCCAGCAGACCGAGCGCTTTATTACGAGTTTTCACCGTTTTCACGCTCGCTTTGAATAATAATGTTATATCGGCAGCCATGACTGACACGTCGCCGCTCTTGACGTCACCCACCGGCGACGCGCGCGCAGAGAAGCGGAAGCGCGTGTTCCCATGGATACGCAACGCGATCACAGTGTCAGATCGGCATGCCCGCAGACAACATAGACATCATTTGAGAGAATCTGAGGGAGGAGGCCACCATGAACACAACATCAGGGACGAAGATGACAGAGATGGAGTCCAATAAGATGCAGAAGAAGAGCATGGGGATCAATTGCATGTTTTGCAATTTTGTTTTCAATGTTTACTACTGTTAAGCCCTTCCTGCCAGTTGCAAAAAAGCTGTCACAATTTCAAATGGTTTTACTGACACTCATTCGTCGAAGGCTTGATCTTCCAATCCAGCATTTCAACATGTTTAATGTGTCATGTAGAACTCATTCTGCTTCGTTTGCAGACACCATAGATGTGCTGTATGCACGCCTCGCTCCCTTGCTGTACTGGCCTGAGCAACACTGTGAGTTCACTGTTTCACACGCACCACTGTGAGATCGTTTTCAGTACAAACTACAAGATCACAGTGATTTGATTGGGTGACAAAAATTTGGAATATCTGTAAATGTCAGAGGAGGTAAATCGTCGGAATGGTCTCGAGTACATTCTCTTGCAGGCACCTCATATGGATCCAGATTTCCGATCAATGCCATCTTTTCCAGGTACCGCTTGCTTGTGGCCTGTAGAAGTTTGTCACTATATAGTACATTTCGTTCATTTAATCCACTTTTCAACATTGTTTTGATAAATTTTCATGTGGCCTCACAAAATGAACAACCACTGATGTATATGTTCTCTATTATAGATCAGTGGTGTCAATGCATCTCAGGGTTTCTGCGGACCTAAAAAATGTGTTAAAAGTACTTGTCTTTCCACAAATCAAGGCCTTGAAAAGATCTAAAATTAATAAAGTCACGGAATTAAATCTTGCATGCACTGCAAAAATAAATAAATAAAATAAAAGATTATCTTCCTCTGTATTTCCATCTTGTTTTCCAGTACAAATATAAACATCCTTAAATCAAGATGCATTTACTGGTGATGCAAAATAAAATTAAACTTGTTTGCCGTTTATTCATTTATTTTTCTGACCCCATTGGCTGAAATTTGTTCTGCTATTAATCATAAACACACTTGATTTTGTAGAATTCTTTATTTTGTAATATCTAATGGAGATTTATTGTTTTTTTATTTTATTTATTTTTTAACCTCTGAAGCACCTGGACAGAAAAGAGTCTGTTCTCAACTTATACTGAAGCAGTTCACATCAAAGACTTCAACTGTTACTACTGTTACTACTGGGGTTCCTCAGGGCTCACTTTTGGGCCCTCTCTTATTTATTATTTATGAGGAAAAAGTTATTAATATATAATGAAGACGAAGAGCAAAATGCGGCTGAAAATGAAACCTGAAAGGCATAAAGACCTTGATGTTGTGTTTGTCAGCTGATGATGTGGATCTGTAATTATCAAAAGTTCTCACACTGAAGCAGCAGAGAATGGAAATGTGAGTGCATCCAGTGTGTCGCAGGTAGTGATGTGTCGTTCTTGAACGATTCGTTCATTTTTGTGACTCGGGAAGAACGAGTCGTCTCGGGGAGTGATTCGTTCAGTCGCGCATGCGCATTATTCTATAGGTTCTGTTCTAGTAGTAGTGATTCACCTGTCAGTCAATGCAGTCTTGAGCCGGAGAGAGAATTGATTAGTTCATCTTTCGGTTCTTCGGGTTGTTCGTTCTTTTGTCCCGTGATGTGACAACATTGGCTAGAGTGATTATTAAATCAGATTGTCTGTATAAACCATACTTTTGTAACATATGACACTTTATAAACATTAAAAAACACTGTGTACATACTTTTGAATTGTTGTTTATTTTTGTGCCAGAAAAGCTATGTAACAAAGAGGACAACTATTCCAAAATAAATCTAAATAATAAAAAAGTAAATAATTAAAAATAAAATTAAAAGATAATAAAGCCACAGGGTCTAATAACCTTAACAAATGAACTTTAAAAGTACAATATAAAAAAATTTAAAAAAAAGAAAAACTAAATATTGCACAACAAGCTTTGCTTTTTTTATATAATAATTTAAAATGAATACGTTTTAAAATAAATAACACTTTTGTGCCAAAATAAATACTTTATATCAAAGAGGATTAACTATTCCCCAAATAATTTTAAACCATTTAAATAAAAATAAATGAAAATTAGAGATACTAAAGCTACGGAGCCTTATAACAATAACAAATTACCTTTAAAATCACAACAACAACAAAAATATTGCACAACAAGCTAGTCTTTTTCTAAATAAGTAAAAATAAATCAGCTTTAAAATAAATAACACACTGTGGCTATATTTTTAGGACTTGCTTTAAGGCATGTTTGCATTAATAAAAACAAGCTCCCTGACCTTGGATGGGCTGAGTCTGTTTCTTCTATCTGAGATAATCTGCCCAGTTTTAGAAAACAATCTTTCAGATGGCACAGATGTGGCCACAATGCAAAGTCTTGTCTTTGTGACTTCAGAAAGGCTTTTGTATACTGGTGAACATCTCCTCCACCAGGCCAGAGGGTCTGATGTGCGGGGTAAGAGTGACTCTGCAAGGTAGGCCTGCACCTTTATAGCATCTGAGGTCTTAGAAGAGGGAGCAGAAGGCCTCAAGCTTGCTACCCTCTCGTCAAAGTCTTCCCAAAACACGGCCCCTGCACTGGATCTGAAGTATCCTCCTCACTCTGAGCTGGGTTAAAACTGTTAAAGCTGAAGTTATCATAACCTTAATGTTTTAAACTAACATTAATAATTCAAATTCAAAATTTTATTTGCTTTTAATGTATATGTCATTATGTCCTTTTTTGAGCAATCTTCTTATACATATATTACACCAATATGTCAAGTCTGCCTAGGAAAAGCAATTGTTATATCAGCAAACTCAAAATTGAAGTAAAAATGAACAAACTAGTATAAATACTTTTTATTGTAAGCTTGAATTATTATATTATTATATAGCCTAGTGTTTATTTACCGATAGACAGTCAAAAAGACAAATTAATCAATATTTTATTTATAACAGGGTTTTATTTATTTATAAAATAATAACAATCCACAGATCCTCAACAAACAGTAACAAAAACACAGTGACAGAAAATGTCAGAAATAGCGTATGGGGCTGTCACGTGATTAAGGAACGAGTCAAACTCGACCCGAGACCCGAAAGACTCATGAGATAAACTAATCAATTCTCTTTCCGACTCAAGACTGCGTTAGTTTTGCGTATGGGGCTGTCACGTGATTAAGGAATGACTTAAACCCGAGGACTCTTGTCAGATAAGAGGTGAGGTGAGCTAATCACAGACTGAAGACCCAGGTAAAGAAGGAATTTTTTTTCTGTATCTTATAGCATTTTAGTTTTGTATTGTTTTTAGTGTGATCAACGTTTGCGTAAGTACTAGATGTGTTGGGGAAGTAACACATAACATTTTAAATACATTTTGCTAAAATGAACGAAATGACTCGAAAAAAGATTCGTTCATTTTGCTGAACGAGACTCAAAAGTCCGAGTCGGTAAAATGATCCGAACTTCCCATCACTAGTCGCAGGCCTCACTCTCAATAAATGCACCTCTCCCGCATCCGCGTCACATCACACCAGGGGGGGGGGGCACACTGACACGTCCACTTTAACCATTGGTTAATGGCGAGTGAGCTGTTCTCCGCAGATTACTTCGATAAAGGAGTCTTTATCATACACACAATCACACACACACACACACACACACTCTCACACACTCTTTCTCTCACTCACACACACACACACACACACACTCTCGTCTGCGGCCTCATGATTGCTCCTATAATCACAGCTGGTCTTGGCGTCTGTATTTCTAGAAGAGTAACTTCACTGAAGAATGCGGCTGAAAGCGGAGCTGATGTTTC
This sequence comes from Carassius carassius, assembly GCF_963082965.1. Classification (NCBI taxonomy): domain Eukaryota; kingdom Metazoa; phylum Chordata; class Actinopteri; order Cypriniformes; family Cyprinidae; genus Carassius; species Carassius carassius. Next base: position 2,836 of record NW_026775128.1, on the reverse strand, counting down.
ACTCAGGTCCTTTAGCTTACTGAATCACCCAAACGAGCTCTGACGAGTGTGTTTGAACTCCACAGCGCTTTACATTTACATTTAATCATTTATCCAAGCGACTTACAAATGAGAAGAATAGAAGCAGTCAGGTCAACAAGAGAACAACAACAGTATACAAGTGCCATGACAAGTCTCAGTTAGTCTAGCACAGAACACATAGCCAGGGACTTCGATCCCAAATCAACGGAAAACAAACAAAACAAGGAAAACTACGGCATGCAGTTGGCCAGAGAAACACACGATGCCCTGCACCTCATAAACGTCAGCACTGCATCAATCAAACTTTATCAAAAC
>NW_026775127.1:0-3000 GCF_963082965.1 Carassius carassius | reverse complement strand
ATGTGGTGTATGCATAAGTTATGGTATTTTATTTATTTTTTATGGGCAAATACGGCACATTATAATTTCTACTTTAATTGTGCTATTGTATGAAAGAGTAAACTCATAAATTGAGAGGATTATTCATACAACAGGAGCTAAAGAGCTCCTGTATTTGTGTATTAGTCACATACTCCAGCCATCAATGACATAACTGTTATAGTATTTTTACATCTGACCTCTGAACAAATGCCTGTAATCACACTGCTAGCAGGTACAAAAGCTACTTTCAGTGTGTCTGCTCCTTTGGGGCTTCCTGGAAAGGCATAAGGCCAGTTTATTGAACACTTTTGCTGAACAGCTTGTCTAAAGTAATGTAGCCAACAAGTGACAGTGTTAGGGCGCTCAGTGCTTCCTCCATTCAACAATGCTTTGGGCCTCAGATGGTACTATGTCCACTTGAAATCTGGCCAGTTGTTGCAGATGGATAGGTTGTAAATGCCACTGCAATAGCATAAGAAATTACCTTTGACTGAAGGTCGCTCTTACATACTATAAATTACATATAACCAGAGATGAGCACAAATACATGAGAATGTATTTAAAATAAAAATACAAAATATCTCAGTGTGAACAGGTCAAACACACATTCAAAATACTGTGGAAAATGATTTGATTTACTCACTTTGATCTGCATTGCATATCAATTGACAGCAATTATAATTTTGGTAACACTATAGTATATGGACCAATTCTCATGACTGACTTGTTGCTTATTAGCATGCCTCTTATTAACATATTGGTGTCACACTACACAAGGTGTCAAGGAAGCCAGGAATGAGGAGATGAGGAATTCACAAAACTTTAATAATCCAAAGGGGAACACAGAGCACATGGAAGACATTCAAGAACTGACAAACACAAACTGAAAGGACTAGGGCTTATAAATACAGGATAATTGGGGAAACGCAGGTGCAAAGAATAATTAATTAACACGTAACACATGGAGGGAAAACCGTGGAGGGAAAACACAATATAAGGAGTCCAGGGGTGTGACATTACTCCCCCCTCCTGGAAGGTGTGTCCTCGCATCATAGAAACAACATGGAGAGGGAAGTGGGTGGGAACTAGGGAGGAGGCTCATGAGGTGGATGGATATCCGGGAGGGGGCTGGCAGACAAAGTCCAGGGAAAAGATGACAGAGGGAGGAGACAGGGAGGAGCAGCTTAGAGCAGGAAAAGTCTAGCTGGACCCAGGCCACAACCATGATGTCGACCCACGGTGGAGCTGATGGAGGGTGGAGCCATGGAGAAGGAATGACGACCGACTCTAGGGGGCCGACTAATGGTGGCAGAGCAGGTGGACGAAGAGCCCAAGGTGGAGATGGAGAGCCAATGAGCCAGGGGGACACTAGTGTAGATCCAAGGGCTCTGGCGACTGAGGTGGAGATCTGGAGATCTGCGGCAGAGCTGGAGCAACTGAGGACCCAGGTGGAGCCAGCGGGAGGAAGGAGCCCGACAGAGCCAGTGGGATGGAGCAACGAGGCGCAGCCAGAGGAGAGTAGTCCAGAGGGGATGGCGGGTCGATGCCCAACCAAGGCAGAGCTGGAGGGACTGTGGAGCCTGGTGAGGTTGATGGATTGATGGTTGGCTGTGGAAGTGACGAAGCTAGGAGTCGAGGTGGAGACGCTGGGTTTAGGGCCGAGGCGGAGTCCGGTCCTCGGAAGCTGGAGGCAGAGGAGAGGGATAATCCGACCACAGTAACGCTGTGGCAGTCCCGCAGGGCTCGGACCGCAATGATGTGGGCTGAGGGTGAACAGAGGGGCTGCCAGACGACAGCAGTGGACGAGGCTGGAGTGGGTGGGAGGGTGGACATTTTCGAGGAGCAGGCACTGGAGGACCAGAAGCCCCCTCAGGGCTGGATGAGGGAACCAAGGACAAAGAAGGGGTGGACAGGACCAGCAGAGATGACAGAGAGAGGAGAAGGGAAAGTTCGATCTCCAGTTCAGACTCCCAGTCTATTATATCCCCCTCCTGGTTTTGCCACCACACCGCTCGATACTCAGCTCACCCTCAGCCGTTATGCAGGTGCAGAGCTCCTCTCCGTGCTCACACTGTTCTCTGCTTTCACCCTCATGGTGGGCTCTGTAACCAGCTCTCGCACCTGTTCTGACGGCTTTGGGCATTCCATCTGGGGCAAACCTTCACTCAGTCAATCGGTATTGCACTGGCTCGCAGATTGTGGTGGGAATTGGCTCTCCATCTTTCGTGGGATGGGCTCTGGGTCGGGAGTGGCACTGGAGATAAGCTCCTGGGAACCGGCGGGGAATGGAGATCCATTTTCAAAAATTTGCTTGGGTACTGTCCTTGGACGACAGCGCTCTGTATGCCATGTCCAGGTAGCTGGTTAGGCTTGCCAGTACCAAGAACAGTCTGATGTGGGCCCTGAGTGATTTCTCACCCTGCTCCAGCAGGAGGAGGAGGTATTCCAGGAAAAGGAGGGGATCCATTGTACAAAACGATGGAAAGAAAAAACTGAGAAAAACTAGAGAACAAATGGAGGGGAGACAAACTGAGGTAACTGTTTTTTTAGGGTGGGTTCTTCTGTCACACTACACAAGGTATCAAGGAAGCCAGGAACGAGGAGATGAGGAATTCACGAAACGAGTCTTTAATAATCCAAAGGGGAACACAGAGCACATGGAAGACATTCAAGAACTGACAAACACAAACTAAAAGGACTAGGGCTTATAAAGACAGGATATTTGGGGAAACACAGGTGCATAGAAAAAACTAATTAACAGGGAGAAGGAACACATGTGGGGGGGAAACACAATATAATGAGTCCAGGGTTGTGACAATTGGGTGTTTATTAGTACTTATAAAGAACATATTCTACATGACCTTATTCTACATCCCTAATCCTAGCCAATACCTAAATTTAGCAACTACTTATAAGCAGAAAATTAATTAATTATCTTACTTCCAGAAAATTCACCCATTACCAAATGTCTTTCTTGCT